>NC_036842.1:25557334-25752578 GCF_002910315.2 Salvelinus sp. IW2-2015
TACTGATTTTACCATGGCAACTAGAGCCGCGTACTTTTCCCCGTCGGAGCACAAATCCTCATGGAGGCATACGAGGAGGTAAAAGATAATTAGAAGAAAGGCAACACCGCCACAGTGATAAAGCAAAGAGAAAAAGCGTGGCAAAGTATTGCAGACCGCCTGAATGCGTAAGTAGTGCACAATTACACACTCACCGCTCCGCTGAAACATCACAATTACAATTCAAATATTTAATTCACATCTCAAAAATGCAGTTGTACTGTAATTATGAAACGGTTAAATTTTTAATTGAAATGCACTGCAGATATGAGTGAAATTGTGTAAAGTAACTCCATCACACTGTATAAAGCTATGATAAATTTTTTGATATTGTTACTGAAAACAAGACAAAAATACCAAGTATTTTTTTGCAGTGTGACTCCATTAATGTGTGTGTGTGTGTGTGTGTGTGTGTGTGTAGATTAAACATGAACGGGCCAAAACGGACTGGCAGAGGTCAAAATCAAATACAAGAACATTCTGCAGAATGGTATGGTCCCTGACTAATATTTAACAAAGCACAAGCATATATTGTACCCAGAAGGTGCCTGCTCACACATTGTCTGTACTGTTTTAGCAGTGAAAAAGAATACCCACAGACAAGGCACGGGTGGTGGGTCACCAAAGGCTGACCTTACCCCAGCAGAGGACATGGCTTGGAGCTAAATAAAGGCAGGCCCGTCTTAGAGGGGATCCCTGGGGGAAGAGAGCCGAGCATAGGTTCCTCCCAAGATGCCACCCGCTTCATTCAAGGTATGTCCTTCCATCTCTACATGGGATACAACCACATTCATATTGAATCATTTGGACTGTTGACTTTGGTTTACCTATTGCCTTGCGTGTCTGGCAGCACTGTGTTCCTGTTAGAGCCACCAGCACAAGCACCAGACGATGCTGATCCAGTGAGTACTCCATCAAAGGCATACTGTAGGCCTGGCATGTCTTGTCTACTAGCTTCAATATGAATCCGATTAATGTGATAGGGTGAAGGCCCAGTGCAGCAGCAACAGCACATGATGGAGACGATGATGAGGAGGAGACCATCTCTCTGGATTCCAGAAGGCATGAGGTATCATGTTAAGACTGTGAAAGTACTATTTACTCTACAATGGTGAGGAGTCCTCATCAAAATCAAAAAATCTAATTTCTTTTACAGGACCCAGATGCTATACAGTGGGAAAACCAGCCTGGCAACATAGTGCGTATTAATAAAAGGACACCACATCCTGCCAAATTCCAGCTGCGCTAATTGTATTGTGTTCACAGAGCTCACAAGCTACAGAAAGTGTATGGCAACCACCTCCGGCGCCAAATAGAACTGGCAGACATAGACATTCAGTACAAGAAGAAAAAGATGGAAAATCTTGCACTGGAGTCCGAAATAAAAAGAGGACAATTAGGAACCTGGACCTTGAAATAAAAAAACTTGAGAGGGAGGTGAGATATGCCTTCAATGTACACTGTATGCTAACTGTAACACAAATGTATTAATCATTATTTTTCTTTCCTCCCCCAGCTCCAAGAAGATGACACAGCTCAAAATAAAAATTTGGTATATTCTCGTAAAGTCAAGTGAGCCATGACATATTGAGCTCTTATTGTGAGCACACAGGACGGTGGCATCTTTTAAGGTTTTTTTTATTTTCCCAGCAATCAGTACAACCAAGTCATCGTTATAAGGCATCGCCTCTTTTGCCCACCCCCCCAGCACCAGGTGTGGCCACTAGCCTATATGAAGGCCCAAAATTGTGTGTTCCTTTCTGCTCTGACAATGGCATGCCCATTCGTGCGAGATGTGGTGGATGAAGACACTTGTGCTGAGGAGAGCCTTCAGGCGAGAAGGGTCTTCAGGACCGGTTGGACCCATGGCCTTCCCTGATGACCATCTATATGAAAGATACAGGTTTTCTGCAGATGGCATCAGGTATCTATGCAGACTACTGGGTCCCAGGATTAAGCACCGCACTGCACGGAGCCATGCACTGAGTGTGGAGCAAATGGTTTGTGTGGCCTTGCGCTTTTTGCTAGTGGAGCCTTCCTGTACTCGTGGGGGATGCAGAACAGCTGTACAAGGCCACAATTTGCCGCACAATAAGGAGTGTGTGTCTGGCTATCAAAGCATTAGCAGATGTCTTCATCTCCTTCCCTGGCCACAGAAGACTTGTGACATCAAGAGGAGTTCTATAGGATTGCAGGTAAGAGGATCTACAAATTACAGGACAACTGTTAACACATAGTAGGATACTCATTACTTTGTGTGACAGGTTTCCCCAATGTCATTGGTGCAGTGGACTGCACCAACATAAGGATAAAAGCCCCTCAGGTTGCCCATGAGGCCGATTTTGTGAATAGGAAATCCTTTCACAGCATTAATGTTCAGGTGAACATAACTTTTTGATATTGTCCATTGAACGAAATGCTGAATTGTTTCAATGAGCACTTTGTATCATCTGGTAGGCTGTTTGATTCAGTATCCTCTGTCTCTGTACAACCCTGTGTGGATGAACCAGTGTCCTCTGTCTCTGTACAACCCTGTGTGGATGAACCAGTGAGAGCTGGTCAAACTTTTTGCTTTTTGCCATTCTCAGTGCAAGTGGTACATAAATCCATGAAATCCTTAGATCAAAGAAAGCCTGCAGGTCCTGATCTTTTGGATCCCTGCTTTTTAAATCTGGCAGCTGATTTCATAGCTGAACCACTTACATATCTGTTCAATCTAACCCTGGAATGTAATGAAATTCCAAAGATCTGGAAATCAGCATTTGTCCTACCACTTTTAAAAGGAGGAGATCCAACTCTTTTAAATAATTATTGGCCCATCTCAAAGCTGTCACCCCTGGTGAAAATACTTGAAACCCTTATAAGTGAACAGCTAAAAGAGTTTTTATTTACTAACTCTATTTTATCAATGTACCAATCGGGCTTCAGGAAGAAGCATAGCACAATTACAGCAGCCATGAAGGGTTTAAATGATATCACTGAAGCCCTTGACAAAAAACAGCACTGTGTCTCACTTTTTATTGATCTCTCTAAGGCTTTTGATACAGTTGATCATGATATACTAAGGTAGAGATTGTTGAGTGTAGGTCTTTCGGAGCATGCAGTTGCATGGTTTGCTAACTATCTGTCTGATAGAACTCAGTGCACTCATTTTGATGGGCTTATGTCTGTTAAATTGTCTGTCCTTAATGGTGTGCCCCAAGGCTCTGTACTTGGTCCTCTCTTATTCACTATTTATATAAATGATTTAGACAAAAATGTCCAAAATGCACAACTTCATTTTTATGCTGATGATACTGTTATTTACTGTTGTGCCTCGTCTCTTACAAAAGCTTTCAAGAACTTGCAAACTGCTTTTTATACTGTTCAACATACCTTGTGTCAATTGAAGCTTATCCTCATAACTGACAAAACTAAACTAATGGTGTTTTCTAATGCAAGAAATAGACCTCTGAATTTTTCACCTATTACTACCTGTCAGGGCAAGGAGATTGAGGTTGTAACCTCATATAAATATCTTGGAATTCTAATTGATGACGGCCTCTCTTTTAAATTGCATATTCAACAACTTACAAAAAAATTGAAGCTGAAATTGGTATTTTATTTTAGGAATAAGGCCTGTTTTTCTTTTGAAGCCAGAAGGAGGCTAGTATCAGCTACATTTATGCCTTTACTAGACTATGGGGATATTTTATATATGAATGCTTCCGCTCAGTGTTTGAGATCAATTGACACTCTTTACCATGGCACTTTGAGATTTATTTTAAACTGCAAAACCTTTACGCACCACTGCACTTTGTATACCAGGGTTGGCTGGCCTCCTCTAGTCACTCGTAGGCTCAGKCACTGGTATACTTTTATTTACAAAGCCATTTGGGGTTTACTACCTTTTTATTTGGGCATTTTTATTGTTCAGAAATGTGGTGGGTACTCTCTTCATTCGCTGGACTTTATTCTGCTAACTGTTCCAAATGTCCGAACTGAATTTGGTAAAAGGGCTTTTATGTACTCTGTGCCATCGTCTTGGAACACCTTACAAAATACTTTTAAACTGGAAGAACTTGTCCCGACTGGTGTTTTTAAATCACCGATGAAGGATTTTGAGACTGATTCCCTGACCTGTCAATGTTTTTAATTTGCTGTTTTTGATTTTGTTATACTCTTGTGAATTCAATGGTTACTAGATTACTTGTAGTTTTTCATGTTGTCTGTCTGTAATTTTTGTAATGACTTGGTGCTGCCTATCTTGGCCAGGACACTCTTGAAAAATATATTTTAAATCTCAATGAGCCCTTCCTGGTTAAATAAAAAAAATAAAAAAAGTTGTACATGACTAATCAAATGACCTGGGAAGTCAGTTAGACATGTCAGTCCCTTTCAGACGAACCCTCAACCACTGCTGTTCCTCCTTAGTGATCTCACGGCTCAGAGGGTTTTAACTTTCCTCTTGAGAATCAGAAGTACAGTCGTATAGCTCATCGCAAGACTTCACGTCTTTTGGGCAAATAGTACACTAGACTGCCCTGTTCATCTAGTTGAGCATTGCAGGAAAATCCTCCATCCTAGTAGGAAGGTCCCATCCACATAGTGAGTACTCATATGGTTTTTCAGCTCAGCATTCTTAGGGAAACATTTGCCGCAAGTGGTGTTCTCTGTGTTCCAAGTAAATGGAGTGAGTCAACCCCTTGTCTACTGAGAGAGGCTTGCCTACATAATGTTTAGTTAGTAGCCTAGTTGTGGTTCACTTCCACGAGAAGGACCTTGTATTTCCCACCAGGTGTTTCTTCAGGCTGTTGAGGATGGGCTCAAAATTTTTTCCACACAAACGGTTTTGTGCCACAGTGCATCTGTTGAACATGACTAATCAAGTGACTGACTTACTTGACTTAAGCTCATGGCATAGGCCAGTTGAGGCCCTTCTCAGTCATTTCTGCCTGTACATCTCTCCTCCATGTGTTTCTAGGTCTCCCTCTGTTCCCTATGGTGCAAGGGACCTTACCATTGAAGAGGCATTGAAGTTGAATGATTTATATATCCTGGATGAGGGAGGGTCTTAGCAGGTCTATGCTGCCCATCACATTGCTTTCCTGTCTGACTTTAAGGTTTGATGTGTTAACTGGATGGTCATTGACATTACTGACGTACAAATTGATACTCTAAGTCAGATGTACAGTTGAAGTAGGAAGTTTACATACACTTAGGTTGAAGTCATTAAAACTTGTTTATCAACCACTCCACAAATTTCTTGTTAACAAACTATAGTTCTGGCAAGTTGGTAAGGACATCTACTTTGTGCATGACACAAGTAATTCTTCCAACAATTGTTTAAAGACAGATTATTTCACTTATAATTCACTGTATCACAATTCCAGGGGGTCAGAAGTTTACATACACTAAGTTAACTGTGCATTTAAACAGCTTGGAAAATTCCAGAAAATGATATCATGCTTTAGACGCTTCTGATAGGCTAATTGACATCATTTGAGTCAATTGGAGGTGAACCTGTGGATGTATTTCAAGGCCTACCTTCAAACTCAGTGCCTCTTTGCTTGACATCATGGGAAAATCAAAAGAAATCAGCCAAGACCTCAATAGTACAAACAATAGTACGCAAGTATAAACACCATGGGACCACGCAGCCATCATACCGCTCAGGAAGGAGACGCGTTCTGTCTCCTAGAAATGAACGTACTTTGGTGCGAAAAGTGTAAATCAATCCCAGAACAACAGCAAAGGACCTTTGCTGGAGGAAACAGGTACAAATGTATCTATATCCACAGTAAAACAAGTCCTACATCGACATAACCTGAAAGGCCGCTCAGCAAGGAAAAAGCCACTACTCAAAAACCACCAGAAAAAAGCCAGACTATGGTTTGCAACTGCACATGGGGACAAAGATCATACTTTTTGGGGAAATGTCCTCTGGTCTGATGAAACAAAAATAGAACTGTTATGTTTGGAGGAAAAAGGGGAAGGCTTGCAAGCCGAAGAACACCATCCCAACCGTGAAGCACGGGGGTGGCAGCATCATGTTGTGTGGGTGCTTTAATGCAGGAGGGACTGGTGCGCTTCACAAAATAGATGGCATCATGAGGCAGGAAAATGATGTGGATATATTGAAGCAACATCTCAAGACATCAGCTTGTGGAAGGCTACCCGAAGCGTTTGACCCAAGTTAAACAATTTAAAGGCAATGTTACCAAATACTAATTGAGTGTATTCTGATCCACTGGGAATGTGATGAAAGAAATAAAAGCTGAAATAAATCCTTCTCTCTACTATTATTCTGAAATTTCACATTCTTAAAATAAAGCGGTGATCCTAACTAACCTAAGACAGGGAATTTTTACGAGGACTAAATGTCAGGAATTGTGAAGAACTGAGCTTAAATGTATTTGGCTAAGGTGTATGTAAACTTCTGACTTCAACTGTAACTGCAGAAGCAAACCTACTCTGTGTACCATTCAATGCACTCCTTCACGCTACTCCTGGGAGTTGCACCTAATGGGGTGGTATCATACACAGGGACATATATCCAGGATCTGTGTCGGACAATATTGGATATATAAAAACAACATTGAAACAACAACCATACACATATACAAGATAATGGGATCAGTACTTTTCTATAGTTTTCATATGAGGACTAGTGCAGTTTTTCCATTAACTTTTAATTGATAACTTGGGATTTTATTACTGGGAAGGATCATGCAAATTAAGACTGTGTGAATGCATATAGCTTTAAGACAGTGGTTCACAACCAGGTACAGGTACAGGACCCCTGAGGGTACTTGGCCTATCCACAGGGGGCACTGGTAAAAATGCACATGAAGTAATACTTCAGGGGTGCTCCAGGCAGAGCACAATTCAATTGGTGTTACAGTAACAGAACATTTTTGGGGAACTACTGCTTTATAACAGACCAGTCCTAAAAAGTGAATACTGTGATTTTGAAAATTTGTCTCTGGATGTCTTAACAATATATGTAAAAATTCTGAATGTGAATATGTCAGTAGATTTTTAGATTCATTCTCATCAATGACAACCTTCTAGAACTGTTATCACTTATCTAAGTCTGATATCCAGGGTAATCTGGTTAATGATTATATAATTGATTATTCCTTGTAGAATGTTGACACCTGTACAGAACACATTGTATTGCTAAAATGCTCAAACTTTACTTAATAGCTACACTCACCGACACAGGATACATTTTATCCCTAATGCTGGCCCTAACCAAACCGGTAAGTTGCCCCTCACTATATACCCGTCGCACGACCCACTGGTTGATGCTTATTTATAAAACCCTCTTAGGCCTCACTCCCCCCTATCTGAGATATCTACTGCAGCCCTCGTCCTCCACATACAGCACCCGTTCTGCCAGTCACATTCTGTTAAAGGTCCCCAAAGCACACATATCCCTGAGTCTTTTCAGTTCGCGGCAGCTAGCGACTGGAACGAGCTGCAACAAACACTCAAACTGGACAGTTTTATCTCAATCTCTTCATTCAAAGACTCAATCATGGACACTCTTACTGACAGGTGTGGCTGCTTTGTGTGATGTATTGTTGTCTCTGCCCTTCTTGCCCTTTGTGCTGTTGTCTGTGCCCAATAATATTTGTACCATGTTGTGTTTCTACCATGTCGGGGTGTGTTGCTACCATGTTGTGTTGTCATGTGTTGCTGCCTTTCTATGTCTTAGGTCTCTCTTTATGTAGTGTTGTCTCTCTTGTCGTGATGTGTGTTTTTTCATTTTTTCCCCCAGCCCCCATCCCGGCAGTTGGCCTTTTGCCCTTTGGTAGGCCGTCATTGTAAATAAGAATTTGTTCTTAACTGACTTACCTAGTTAAATAAAGGTTAAATAAAAATGTAGATATATATATAGCTGCTTTCTCCACATGGCCAGGCTTACAGTGGTCTTCTCCCCATTTAATGCTCATGCTCATCCTTGAAAAATGCCATAAGGTCTGAAATAGATACCAAAGTCGACATACTGTAAAAACAATCTATGCTAAGTAAAACAACATATTTTGGTATCTACTAGCTAAAGTACAGTTGGAGGCTATCTAAGAGAGAGAGAAGGGGGACGGAAGAAGTTCAACACTTAATTAATCAATTAATTTCACTACAACATATGGATTCTGCATGGATTGGGCACAGAAGGTCTCGCTGGGGAAATGTAGCTGACAGTGTCAGCTAGAGATGACTTGCAGGAGCTTCCTGCAGGAATTTGTAGTCTTGTATGAGGTCTTCTCTGTTGCTAATTAGCATTTCACTTTTTAAAAATTAAATGTAGCCGATTATATTGATAAAACTCACCTAGTCCAAGTGAGAATTGTACGGTTATCAAAACGTCACAAGGTAAGCCTACACCAAACACATACTTAATTTGAAGTGCTTCTAAAATCTGCAATGGGAAAAATTCATGGTGAAAAAACGATTGGAACCATTTCCGTGTTTGACCGCTAGGTTTTATGGGCATTATGACAGATCATCTGTGGGGTTCTATGGTGAAAATGAATGGTGTTTTGAAGTGATTTTGGATAAACGCAGAAAATAATGTATATGGCAAAAACAGGCTTGGAAGATCTCATACGTCTTGTTTTATGATATAATCTTCATCAGCTAACGTCAGTTTTTGTGAATTCTGAAGAATGTATGTAATAAAAAAAGCACATAACCTATATGAATTATAAAGCCTATGTTAACTGACTGCTATTATCTTATAGAACAAAACGTATAAGGTCTCCTAAGCCTGTGTTAATCTCAGACCTTATTTTCGGCGTTTATTCGAAAACACTATTCTTTGCCCATTAATTTTCTCCATGGGGATAGCTGAACGAACCAGAGGTATCTCATTCCGGGTTTTAAGACTACAAACTGGAACGCTCTATACAAAGATGGTTTAGTATAAAGACGTATAGAAACTGCTTCTCCAATAGAAATCCCCGACCGTGGCTAGCTAAACTCATGCGCAGAAACACGTCATCGGGTCTAACGGTCGTCTCGCGTCGAATTGCGCATGTGCAAGCCGTAAAATCAAAGCACTCCTTCGATATACAGTTGTTTTTGAGGAAAATTAAAACGTGTCAGTTTGTCATTTTCACAAGGATGGAGTAATGACATGTTCAGCTACTTATTACATTGGATCGAATCTAGGTCGTGCCTTTAGATTTCAAGAAAATGTACAACTAAGGAATCCTTTTTGACTTCTCTCATTGTCTTCTCAAACTCCTAACCCGGCCTGCTTGGTCTGTTTCGCAAGCAATCTCGCAAGTCTCGCTATGTTGCGCCTCTGGGTTTAGAAACTCTCCATGCTCTTTGTTTATTGTATAAAAAAACGACAGAAAAAAAAAAACTACGCCACGCTCTGTCAACGTAAGCACTTACACGTTCGCCGCCATTGCAAGCAAAACGAGTGCACAGATGACGAACAACACACAACACTTCACAACATGCGATTTGGCTCGCTTGTTTGAACCAAAATTAACCGATAACTTTACTTGAATGTGTTTCAACAAAAGTTCCAGCTTCAGCAGATAAAATGTCGGCTTTTATTGTAAGTATTTCGATTGATCAGTCACATTTCTAAAGCGTCTCAAGTCTAGTCTTGAAGGCCACATGATGGATGGACAGTCTTTATCTAGCTAAAACGTTAGCTAGCTGGAACTGCTACACGCATCCAAACTAGCGCCTGTAAAGTTGTTGATTAGCAAGCTATTTAAAGTGTCAATAAGCAGTAGAAACAATAACAAATCCGGATCCCCGCCCCAGTTTCGATAACAATAACTGAGGGATGGCAATTGTCATTCAGCTCAGTATGTAACTAGTGATTAAAATAATATAGCTACTAACTACAGTAAAAATGTTGTTAAAATGACAATTGTATGAGGATTAACTTGCAACAGTTATCCTCAGTCTACCTGAATCTCCTTGCCGTGCTGTTTCAGGCCCACCCTTCGGTGCGGATCAGGGGCACAGAGCACACCTACAACCCAGTGTTGTGTCAGGACGATGACTGCTCAGGCAAGGACAAGGGCACTCATATGCACTGTCCTCTCTGCACTGTGGTCGAGGCCTATCACGACCCTCTTATCCTACGGGCTCATTACCGCATTAAACATGTTGACAAGGGCATCGACTTTGCTGGTGAGAGGCTTTTCAACACGTATACATAAAAGTACACATCAGATGCTAGATTCAGTGGTAGTATGACTTTGCCAAAAGGTTTCAGTGAGAGATCTTTCACTCAAATCAGTTAAAATGTTTAAAGAAATAATCAGGCATGCTCTTTTATTGATTGTTAGAAAATACATGGGACCTACAACTTAACAGCAAGCTTTTTGTCTTCCCTTCAGGCCTAAAAGTGCTTCGATGCTGCAACCACTGTGAGATCGTGGGCACCATCAAAGGGGAGAAGAGGTTCAAGGGTGCACACTGGCACTGCTACCGCTGCCGAAACGGCTTCAACCGCCGAGACGAGGCCATCAAACACTATAAGACCCACTTCCGGAACCCCCACACCACCTTCCAGATACAGGTCACACAGGTACTACCACCAAACTACTGTAATAGAACATACATTCACCATTGAACACTGTGAGTATGAAGAGTAAACAGACAGGGCACTTATTCTCCATATATACAAAAATAGTCTGAGTAGGAGTGCTGATCTAGGATGAATTTTGGCCTTTTAAATCATAGTCAATAAGAGTCTTGAATTCTAATACTTGATTAGCTCGCCTACTCTGAGAATCTTTGTGAATACGGACCAAGGCAGATCTCTCACAATCCCCTCCCTGTGCATTCAGGAGGTGAACAGCCGACAGTATTATGACCAGAGTCCGGAGGCCCACCCTAAAGCCTATGGAGGGCTGGAAGTGTGTACGGGCTCTGGGGTGGAGGGGGGAGACATGGGGACTATCATGGCGCAGCCAATCCTCAACACAGCCAACACGGAGACTCTGCTCACTGTGGAACCCAAGGTTTCATATATGTCTCATGATTTGTGGTGGGTAAATGTGGATAGTAGGGATGTAGCAATTCACCGATACGCATCTGTCCCAGGTTCAAATGTTTAAGTTATATGTGCATAGGTCCTAGGACCCCAAACCGTTCCAAATGTAGCACGCATCGGTCAGAAAATCTATTCAAACGTTAGTCGCTGGTTCACAAAAACATTTGGCCTCAAATTACTTTCTACCTTCCGAAAAGACCTAATCTTTTGTGACAACTGTGTCCTGTACTTCAGTGTCGAGCTAAGCATGTCATTGATCTACAAGTCATTTTGCATGCCGAACAACCCCAGGCAATATTAGTAGCCTAGTCAAACTGTGTGCTGCTTCGTGTGCTGACAAACAAGAGGTAGACCTATTGCTGATTTTGCGCATCACCTTCAGAATTCAAATGTTTGTATTGTCAAATGTGCTGTTAAATTGTTTTACCGGAAGAAAAGTATCCTAAGCTACCACCAGAGACACAGCTCTCATCTGTCTACATGCTGAACGGGGCTTACATTGGATTCATTTAGATTTCAGGTTCACCATCAGCAAACATTTTACTTGAAACAATCAGTGTATAGGGTATTTTTTTGAAATACAGGGTAAAGTTGATCATTTCAATACGAGGACAACAATCACTTGCTACCCGCACTGCATGGACGACGCAAGAGAAGCTCACTCAGTCTGTCAACTTGTAAATGGTCTAAACCATGCGATTAGGAGACGGGTGAAATCCAAAGTTGTGCTATATATTCATTGGCTATGTCATAGCATAATTGTGTAAATGATAAATATTGATAAATTAAAACTCTAAAAGTTTTAATCTGCAAAAGTTACTAATTAATTAGTGAGATGGTGATTTCAGATCAGGTGTGTGTGTGTGTGGGGGGGGACACAGATCAAGTTCTTGTGCGCCATCAGCAGCAGATTTTAATTTAGAAATGAAAATGAATGTGCTTATGCAACAAATATCAGTGCATCGAATCTTATCGCATCAAACCCTATCGTTTCAAACTAAAACGTATCGTTCCTGTATCAGCGTCCATCTATCGATCTATAAAATTGTCTTGAAAGGGATAGATGCACATCCCAAGTAGAGAGGGTTGTGGTGGGTTGATATTGTGAAGTGTTGTATTGTGTGATCTGTACAATGTTGCTTGTGCTATCAAAGTTTATATTGGTGTCGCTGAATCTTCAATAGCGGTAGTGTCACCAGTGTTAAAAAGGTTCATCTCAAGCCCAGCACAGGATGTGTATATGTCAAGTAACTTGTTTCTGGTCATTGTATGGTGATTGGTGCCTGCTCTGGTTGAAGGACAGCAGCGTGAACAACGGGATCCTAGTGGCGGCCGAAGAGGAGGTGGGGCCTTCCCAGCATACCCATGACCAGACCCAGACGCTGGTTCTCATGGACCCAGATGGACAGGGAGGCAACCTGATTTACGAGGAGGCGGCCAGCATTATCTCTGAACAGGTGTCTCCATTGAGTTATCTTGCTAATACTGTGCTTTAGTAAGTTCTCACATCCAATGTTTTTCTTACCAATATCAATTACAACCCTCATCAATCTACATACTTTTATGCAAGCAGCCTGCATTCCCTAATGCTAACCTCTGTTACCCCTCTACCCCCTTCATGCCATGATACTAACCTTGGTGTACCTGTGGTTGTCTATTGCAGGGCGGGGAGAGTCTGGAGCAGGCCCTACATATAGAGAAGCATCTGCTGGAGCTCCACCAGCAAAACGTGACCTTGCGGCAGGAGAAGGACGCCATGGAGAAGAGGCTAAGGGCAGAGATCCACAGACTTAACGAACAGGTACACTAACAGCAGACTTGTGAGCTGAGATACAGACTCAAAGACCAAGTACACTGACCAGCACACACAGTATGTAACCTCAAAGAAAGGTTATCAAAACAAGATAGCTTTTTTGTGTAGGCTAAGATGCTTTGTATGGTGAACTTTGTGTGAAGGATAGATATTAGATCTAGAGAGATACAGCATCTCAAAGACCACCAGGTACAAAAATGGGTAACTTAACGTGATATCTTTTTGTGAAAGAAACTTATTTGTATGATGAACTTGTCATAATTTGTGTCTGTGTGAAGAATAGATGTGTTCATTTTTAACATGTTTAGCGGCAGGAGAGGCCGATTGGAGAGGTGGATGGAGGCAGAGATGCCGAGATTCTTTGACCTCGTTCAGGAACAGGTATTTTTGGCACCCAGAAGCAAACCTTGCGTGTGCACTGGCTGGCCAGAGACTTGAGGGTAGACACAATGACAGAAGGCTGAAGGCAGAGCTGCTTACAATTCTAGACTCCAGGCACACAATGTTAGTAAATGGCAAAACACCCATGGTTTTCAACACTCCCCCGTTCCTGGCTTTGCACTGATGTTTACGAGTGTTTTAACTGGGGCAAAAATTGTGAAAATTAAGAGTTGTGGGAGTCACTCAATAAATGCAGCAAAACACTTATGTGAAAGATGGATTTCAAAAACGTATAGGCCAGAATCATTCAGCAATTGACCGGGGAAAGGATACGCAATCTCGATCAGCAGGTACACTGACCACAGTATGGAGCAGCAAAGACATGGTTAACTTATCAGGATAACTTTTTATTTTAGTTATTTTTGGCGGAGGAAACTGATTTGTATGTGGATCTTCTAAAAATGTGTATTTGTGTGAAGGATAGATGGGAGTTAAAGCGCTTACCTTATGTCTCTTCTCGTAAGTTCTCCATCCTTTCTGTATTTGACATTCTTGGTGGAATGGAAAACAGACCATTCTGACGTGACCATGTTGTCTCCCCTGTGCTGAGGTGCCCCCAGGTAGCCAGTGTGGTGCAGGCCAACATCAAGATGTTTGAGGAGCTAAAGCTGTACCGCTCTGCAGAGAACAGCCAGCAGAGAATCGATCAGCTGGTGAGTGGACACTTGTAACTGCTACTGTAGTGATGATCCTAAGTGATTGTTAAATAGGGGTTAGAACTGAAATTATTTTCCAATTGTTTCGTTCTGAACAGAACCACCATTTTTTTTGTTCCGTTCCACTGTTCCGACCAGAAAAATAAACCAAAAAACGACGGTTTTGTATCGTTCCCTTTTCAACCTATGAAATCAAGTTTTTTATATTTAGCTCATTAAATTACATCACCGATCAGTGCGGATAGAGCAGGCAAGCTAGTTGTTTACATGCATGATGGACAGACTAGTGTAGCCTATGGCACACGATGCAACTGAAATTTTGCGGGTGGGGAGAGATCGAGAGTGGGTTAAGGAGGATGCTTGAAGTGCTGGGCATCTTGTTATGACATGCATTATCTGACTTGGGTCCACATAATTATACTTATGGAAGAGTGGCTTCTATGAAGGAACTTGAATGTCCTTTGAGCTAGCTAACAAGCTTGTGTGTGCAGAGCGGTACCAGAATTAAAGACATGTCTTACCTTTTTGTAGTTAAATACAACGTGATAGGCCTATGGTATCCTTATCTAGCATTGGAAAAGTTAATCCATTCTTTAGCTAATAAAAAAATCCTTCTGCCTATCTTCTGAATCACGATTGTAATGTCAGTTATGCTCCGTAGGGGGAGGGGCAGGTAGCCTAAACGCATACACAACTGGCAAAGATTTTCAGT
Source organism: Salvelinus sp. IW2-2015 (assembly GCF_002910315.2). Lineage (NCBI taxonomy): Eukaryota > Metazoa > Chordata > Actinopteri > Salmoniformes > Salmonidae > Salvelinus > Salvelinus sp. IW2-2015. The sequence goes on from NC_036842.1 coordinate 25,572,013, forward strand.
TTGCAGGCAGACACTGGAATAAGTTTCTGAGTGACAGAGTGAGGGTTTGCATAGGCGCTTTGTTGCATTTTTTTGTGGGACTAGAAAAAATGACTGGAACGTAAAATAATGTTATTAACCAGTTCCCATGCTTTTAAAATAATGGTTCTGTTCCTGAACAGTATGGATCACTTTCGTTTCTGTTCCTTGAAAATGTTCAATATTTTCTGGTTTTCGGTTCTGTTTCTAGTAGGGCTGACCCCATTTAATCAACTGGTTGATTGTTTGGTCGATAGGCTGTTGGTCGACCGAGATTTCTTTAGTCGAACAGTAGCAAAAAAATATATAGATCTATCATGGTGTACAAGACACCTGTCTAATTTGCGCTGAGTGGACTGATCCATTGTGGGGATGCACAGTCCATCAGTCTAAGACATGTGCTACTGAAATTGTATATGGTTATATTACATAAGAACAATGGTGCAACACTAATAAAAATAATAGTATTTAAAAACAAATGCGCTTTCTCCCTCGTTGGATAGCGGTCGCTGTCTCTGCTTCTGAAACACATTAGTGCGCTGTTGAATTGGCGCCTTTTCCTAGACCATGTTGCTATGTGGATAATAGCAACGTTAACCAGCATATTGGTGTTGAGAGCAATGCCGCAGAGGCATCAGCAGAATGAGGAGATGAGAAAACAGCCCTTGCCTTATTATCTAAGAAAAGTGTGGAGAGGGGAAGGCCAAACTTTATTAGGTATATAATCAATAGCCTAACTGTTAAATGTGCCTGGCTTTATAAAACAGCAATATATCTACAGAAATAACACCGTGTTTATTTAATAGCCTACTGATTTCGCCTCAAGCAATGACATGTCAAGTAAGCAATTTCACAAATTGGGCTGTTTTTAATCTTTGCTTTACTGTAATAAAGGCTTTACACAGCCTCTCTGGTATTATTTCTAATTTATGTTTACACTGTTCCAAATTGCCTGAAAAATAATATTTATAATAATAACAATGCTCCTTTTTCTTGATCATCTTATTATTATTAGAATAAGAAATGTCATTAGTAGGCTTAGTATAGCAGCCTTGTATAACCACCATTGAGCTGTAGGCCTAAGGGCACATCCTGTTTAGTCTTAATACTATAACTTAGGTCTGTATGTCAATATATATATAGGCTACTGTATCAATCAACCATTCATTTGTTCATGTCATCACACAGCATTTGAGTCATTCATGATTTGAAATGCAATCAAGCATTTTAGTTTTAAAATAAAGCGGGCCCAGGGGGCCTCCCGGGTGGCGCAGTGGTCTAAGGCACTGCATCGCAGTGCTAGCTGTGCCACCAGAGACTCTGGGTTCAAGCCCAGGCTCTGTCGCAGCCTGCCGCGACCGGGAGGTTCATGGGGCGACGCACAATTGGCCTAGCGTTGTCCGGGTTAGGGAGGGTTTGGCCGGTAGGGATATCCCTGTCTCATCGCGCACTAGCGACTCCTGTGGTGGGCTGGGCGCAGTGCACGCTGACCAGGTTGCTTGGTGTACGGTGTTTCCTCCGACACATTGGTGCGGCTGGCTTCCGGGTTGGATGCGCGCTGTGTTAAGAAGCAGTGCGGCTTGGATGGGTTGTGTTTCGGAGGAAGCATGGCTCTCGACCTTCGTCTCTCCCGAGCCCGTACGGGAGTTGTAGTGATGAGACAAGACAGTAACTACTAACAATTGGATACCACGAAATTGGGGAGAAAAAGGGGGTTAAAAATGTAATTAAAAATAATAATAAAGCGAGCCCTGAATAATTAGCTTAAGCAATAAATAAACCATTCCATTTCGGAAATTGCATTCACAAATTAGTGCGAATGTTTTTAGTCTTTGCTGTAATAAAGACTTAACAAAAAATGTTACAACAGGCTCTGGTACTCTTATACTTTATTTAGTGTTAACATTGTTCCAAACGGTCAGAAAAATTATATTGCAATCTATACAGCACCTGTTTGGCACACATAATATGCACTCAGCACTTGCGCCTTACCTTGTTTTTCTTGATCTCTAGTATTTTCCACAATTAGTCACATTTATTCCACACATCTGACTTTCCCTTTAACTCCTGAGCAATCTGTTAATATTCCCCCGTTTTGAGGTTTATTTGTCACATCCTCTGCATCCATTTTGTTGTCACGTGTTACAGTTTTGAGTATAAAAAAATATATATATATATATTGTATTTTGGTGGGGGGGGGGGGGTGTAGATCAGCTTTAATATTGTAGCTTCCATCAATGTAATTGTCTGCATCACTTCAAATCACCCATATCCTTTTTTGCAAATATGCATACATATACACATACAGTACCAGTCAAAGGTTTGGACACCTACTCATTCAATTTTTAAAAAACTATTTTCTACCTTGTAGAATAATAGTGAAGACATCAAAACTATGAAATAACACATGGAATCATGTAGTTATCAAAAAAGTGTTAAACAAATCAAAATATATTTTAGATTCTTCAATGTAGCCACCCTTTGCCTTGATGACAGCTTTGCACACTATTGGCATTATCTCAACCAACTAGGGCAAGGAAACACGAGCAAGCTACATTAGACTGGTGGAAATCTGTCCTTTGGTATGATGAGTCCAAATGTGACCTTCATGTTCGCGGCATTGTATGTCACCAGTGCAAATACCTTATGTGGTCCAAGGTCATTGATGACTGCATCAGCTGATCTGCAATGTAGAGACCGGTGTGTCTGTCCCTTGTCTGTGCTCTTGTAGAATACTGGTTGATGGGTGGAGATGATGTAGTTAATTATTCCTTGCACACGAACAATCGACCACCCATCAGAGATGATTGCAATACAGTCTGCTTTCTTTATGATTCGCTTGGCCTTCACTTGAACTCTGTTGAACTCTGCATCCAGCAAATGAGTAGATAAAGCATGTCTGGTTGGAGGGGTGTATGCTGGGCGAAGAACATTCAGAAATCTCTTCCAATACACATTGCCTGTGAGCATCAGAGGTGAACCAGTTGCATACACAGCTCGAGGAAGACATTCATCAGCATTTCTCTGACTACGTTCCTCTGACTACTTATGATTCCAGGAGAACCATGAGCTATTGATATCGATAAGGTGTCTGATTCATAATTTTTCACCACAACTAGAAGTAGAGGGACTTTTGTCAAGAGTTTGCTTGTTGTGAGCACTGAGGGAACTTTATGCACTTGGCCAAATCAAATGTATTTATAAAGCCCTTCTTACATCAGCTGATATCTGTAAGTGCTGTACAGAAACCCAGCCTAAAACAGCAAGCAATGCAGGTGTAGAAGCATGGTGGATAGGAAAAACTCCCTGGAAAAGCCAGAACATAGGAAGAAACCTAGAGAGTAACAAGGCTATGAGGGGTGGCCAGTCGTCTTCTGGCTGTGCCGGGTGGAGATTATAACAGAATATGGCCAAGATGTTCATAGATGACCAGCAGGGTCAAATAATAATAATCACATTGGTTGTCGAGGGTGCAACAGGTCAGCACCTCAGGAGTAAATGTCAGTTGGGTTTTCATAGCCGATCATTCAGAGTATCTCTACAGCTCCTGCTATTTCTAGAGAGTTAAACAGCAGGTCTGGGACAGGTAGCACGTCCGGTGAACAGGTCAGGGTTCCATAGCCGCAGGCAGAACAGTTGAAACTGGAGCAGCAGCACAGCCAGGTGGACTGGGGACAGCAATGAGTCATCAGGCCAGGTAGTCCTGAGGCATGGTCCTAGGGCTCAGGTCCTCCGAGAGAGAGAAAGCGAGAGAGCATTCTTAAATTCACACAGGACACCGGATAAGACAGGAGAAATACTCCAGATATAACAGACTGACCCTAGCCCCCCGACACATAAAATACTGGAGGCTGAGACAGGAGGGGTTGGGAGACACTGTGGCTGACTACTTATGATTCCAGGAGAACCATGAGCTATTTGGCCCGGACAGGGCCAAACAGGCAGGATATAATCCCACCCACTTTGCCAAAGCACAGCCAGGAATCACCACTACAGGGATACCTTCAACCACCAACTTACCATTCTGAGACAAGCCTGAGTATAGCCAACAAAGATCTCCGCCACGGCACAACCCAAGGGGGGGGGGGTATTCTGATGATTCTGCATCTTTGTTGCACTCTTCAAATGATTTGGCACATTATTTGCAAATGTCCACAGCTTTTCTTTCTACATTCGCTGCAGTGAAATGTCTCCACACATCAGATAGTGCCCGTGGCATTTTCCTGTAGAGATTAGGGGAAAAAATTGTAAAAAAACCCAAATACAATTCCATGTATAGATAGATAAATAGTAAAGCAGTTTGATTAAACAACTCCTTTGTAAGATAAATGTTTTTATATGAAACATGAATGGAAATAGGTAAATTAACACACAGTTAGCAGGCTCAAGCAAGCTAAAACCCACATGGTAGCAAAAACGAACTAGCAGAAATTGTTAACAAGTTATAAATGATTTAAACACACTTTGCTGTAGGCTACTATTTACTAGTTAAGAAAAAATATTGTATGTCATATAAAATATATTCACCCCACCCAATATTGTAATCAAAACTTACCAGAAAGCATGTAGTCCTTGGCTCAATAGTATCTCATTAGCGTGTAAGATCTTGAGAATCAGCTGTACATGTGATGGAAGAGTGCACTGTGCATGCAGACAGTTGCAATTCCATTGAATTGGGGATAGTTTAACCAAAATATGCCACAAGACCTAGAATTGCCTTATGTGTATCCAACAACAAAAGGTGCACTGTTATAAGTGAACTTTTTTGATAAGTTTAAGCAAAATTCCAGGGCTTAACTTCCCATGAGAAATTCCGGAAATTTACAGTCAAGTTTCCGACCCTTTGCAACCCTAATTATTTTATTATTGATCGATCGACTATTCCGATCACCCAGTAGTGCTATCTACGGTTTTCAGAGTTTGTTTTAACGATTTTATTGATGTGATTATGTAATGTTATAGGTCAGGCCCTATTGTGCCGTATTCGGACAGGATTGGTTTTACTAGGGGAGGTGGAGTTGTGTTTTGTGCTCGTGCACATAATTACATATCTGTCATTTTAGTCCCGTCCGAATTGACATCCCTGTGTTGAGAGAAATCTCTGAGTTTGACAGGTGTTGCTCGCGGTTTGCACAATAACTGATCTGATAAATTGAACTAAGTGCTGCGCATAGCCTTTATACACTGCTCAAAAAAATAAAGGGAACACTAAAATAACACATCCTAGATCTGAATGAATGAAATATTCTTATTAAATACTTTTTTCTTTACATAGTTGAATGTGCTGACAACAAAATCCACACAAATTATCAATGGAAATCAAATTTATCAACCCATGGAGGTCTGGATTTGGAGTCACTCAAAATTAAAGTGGAAAACCACATTACAGGCTGATCCAACTTTGAATGTCCTTAAAACAAATCAAAAATGAGGCTCAGTAGTGTGTGTTGGCCTCCACGCGCCTGTATGACCTCCCTACAATGCCTGGGCATGCTCCTGATGAGGTGGCGGATGGTCTCCTGAGGCATCTCCTCCCAGACCTGGACTAAAGCATCCGCCAACTCCTGGACAGTCTGTGGCTGCAACGTGTCGTTGGTGGATGGAGCGAGACATGATGTCCCAGATGTGCTCAATTGGATTCAGGGTTGGGGAACGGGCGGGCCAGTCCATAGCATCAATGCCTTCCTCTTGCAGGAACTGCTGACACACTCCAGCCACATGAGGTCTAGCATTGTCTTGCATTAGTAGGAACCCAGGGCCAACCGCACCAGCATATGGTCTCACAAGGGGTCTGAGGATCTCATCTCGGTACCTAATGGCAGTCAGGCTACCTCTGGCGAGCACATGGAGGCTGTGCGGCCCCCCAAAGAAATGCCACCCCACACCATGACTGACCCACCGCCAAACCGGTCATGCTGGAGGATGTTGCAGGCCAGCAGAAACGTTCTCCACGGCGTCTCCAGACTCTGTCACGTCTGTCACATGCTCAGTGTGAACCTGCTTTCATCTGTGAAGGCGCCAGTGGCGAATTTTGCAACCAAACGTCCTGCACGGTGTTGGGCTGTAAGCACAACCCCCACCTGTGGACGTCGGGCCCTCATACCACCCTCATGGAGTCTGTTTCTGACCGTTTGAGCAGACACATGCACATTTTGGCCTGCTGGGAGGTCATTTTGCAGGGCTCTGGCAGTGCTCCTCCTGCTCAAAGGCGGAGGTAGCAGTCCTGCTGCTGGGTTGTTGCCCTCCTACGGCTCCTCCACGTCTCCTGATGTACTTGCCTGTCTCCTGTAGCGCCTCCATGCTCTGGACACTACGCTGACAGACACAGCAAACCTTCTTGCCACAGCTCCGCATTGATGTGCCATCCTGGATGAGCTGCACTACCTGAGCCACTTGTATGGGTGTAGACTCCGTCTCATGCTACCACGAGAGTGAAAGCACCGCCAGCATTCAAAAGTGACCAAAACATCAGCCAGGAAGCATAGGAACTGAGAAGGTGGTCTGTGGTCACCACCTCAGCAGAACCACTCCTTTATTGGGGGTGTCTTGCTAATTGCCTATAATTTCCACCTGTTGTCTATTCCATTTGCACAACAGCATGTGAAATGTTATGTCAATCAGTGTTGCTTCCTAAGTGGACAGTTTGATTCACAGAAGTGTGATTGACTTGGAGTTACTTGTGTTGTTAAGTGTTCCCTTATTTTTTTGAGCAGGTATGAACATTCTAGTGTATGAATGCTTTTGTATATGTTTTGTGCGTATTACATTTACATTTACATTTAAGTCATTTAGCAGACGCTCTTATCCAGAGCGACTTACAAATTGGTGCATTCACCGTATGAATCCAGTGGAACAGCCACTTTACAATAGTGCACTAAATCTTTAAGGGGGGGGTGAGAAGGATTACTTTATCCTATCCTAGGTATTCCTTAAAGAGGTGGGGTTTCAGGTGTCTCCGGAAGGTGGTGATTGACTCCGCTGTCCTGGCGTCGTGAGGGAGTTTGTTCCACCATTGGGGGGGCCAGAGCAGCGAACAGTTTTGACTGGGCTGAGCGGGAGCTGTACTTCCTCAGTGGTAGGGAGGCGAAGCAGGCCAGAGGTGGATGAACGCAGTGCCCTTGTTTGGGTGTAGGGCCTGATCAGAGCCTGGAGGTACTGAGGTGCCGTTCCCCTCACAGCTCCGTAGGCAAGCACCATGGTCTTGTAGCGGATGCGAGCTTCAACTGGAAGCCAGTGGAGAGAGCGGAGGAGCGGCGGGTGACGTGAGAGAACTTTGGAAGTGTGAACACCAGACGGGCTGCGGCGTTCTGGATGAGTTGTAGGGGTTTAATGGCACAGGCAGGGAGCCCAGCCAACAGCGAGTTGCAGTAATCCAGACGGGAGATGACAAGTGCCTGGATTAGGACCTGCGCCGCTTCCTGTGTGAGGCAGGGTCGTTACTCTGCGGATGGTTGTAGAGCATGAACCTACAGGAACGGGTCACCGCCTTGATGTTAGTTGAGAACGACAGGGTGTTGTCCAGGATCACGCCAAGGTTCTTAGCGCTCTGGGAGGAGGACACAATGGAGTTGTCAACCGTGATGGCGAGATCATGGAACGGGCAGTCCTTCCCCGGGAGGAAGAGCAGCTCCGTATGAATTGAATATTGCCAAATGCATCATAAAAAAAATATTGTGCCTATTTAATGCAACCCTTGCTGTTAATAGATCGCAAAGCAGCAGCATAGAACTGACCTAAACATTTGGAAATGATAAGTGAGCTTTTTCATCCATAGCCTTAAAATGCATCTCAAGTGCAATCGCACGGTTTAGCTCACATCTGAAGGCTGGAGGGCATTTAGGACGTACTGCGGATCCCTAAAATATCCTAATGATTATAATCACACTTCCTTAATTTACATATTTTGGCAACACTATAGGAAAGATGGTTTAGAAACTTGGGAACCAAGCTTGAGTTATCAGTGTGGCCCTATCAGCTGGACATGTTGAAATGCTTTATCTTCACACCTAGAATAAAAACCTCCAGGCTTCTGTCATAACTGTCAATTTTTATTGGAGTAAAAAATAAATAAAGAATTACAGGGTGCAGTTTGGATAAAATGAATCCCGTGGAATAAAGGACATTCTGGAGTAATAATTACATAACCAACTTTCTCTAGTAATTAGGGATCAAATTCAACAACATCCGGTGAAATCGGAGCGTGCCAAATTCAAAATACAAAATCGTAATATTAAACATTCATGAAAATACAAGTGTCATATATGATTCTTTAGCTTAGAATCTTGGTAGTCTAACTGCGTTGTCAGATTTCAAAAAGGCTTTACGGCGAAAGCATAGCATTCGATTGTCTGAGGACAGCGCCCCATGTCAACATGTCTTTCAAACCAGCACTGGCGACACAATCACAAATGGCAATTTAAAATATATCACTTACTTTTGAAGATCTTCCTCTGTTTGCAATCCAAGGGTCCCAGCTACACAATGAATGGTTGTTTTGTTCAATAAAGTCCTTCTTTATATCCCAAAAACGCAGTTTAGTTGGCGCCATTGAATTCAATAATCCAGTCCTTCAACATGCATACAAAGGATTCCAAAAAGTTACCAGCAAAGTTCGTCCAAACGAGTAAAACAATGTTTTTTATTAATCCTCAGGTTGTCTAATATCTAAATAAACGATAATATTTCAGACGGAGATTACTATGTTCAATAGCAAAGGAAAAGAACGAAGAGCGCTCCCACGTTCACGCTCGCAAAAATAATACTTTTGCCCTGGCGCTCAACTTGGAGTGACTACAAATACTTTTTTTTCTTTTTAAAGCCTAAAACCTTGTATAAAGATTGACATCTAGTGGAAGCCATAGGAACTGCAATCTGGGAGGCGGAAATTAGATCTTTCAATAGCATTGCATTGGAAGTCATTCCAAGCTCAAACAATAATAATTCCGGCTCGATTTTCCTCCCGTTTTCGCCTGCTATATCAGTTCTATTATACTCACAGACATTATTTTAACACTTTTAGAAACTTCAGAGTTTTCTATCCAATTCTACCAATTATATGCATATCCTAGCTTCTGGGCCTGAGTAACAGGCAGTTTACTTTGGGCACGTCAGACAGGTGGAAATTCAGGATACAGCACAGCCGATGCGCTAGTTTGACAAACACTTTACTTGCTAGCTACTTGTATGACTGAATAATGGAGAATGCTAGTAAGGGGCTTTTAAATGGCCAATTCAATTTCAAATCACTCCCAGATAGCTCTGTGTATAAAACCAAAGTAAATTGCATCTACTGCAAGGCTGAGTTACTGCGCACCACATCAATGGAAACTGCATTCACACGCTCTGGCTGTAGTGAAGACAGAGGCACTATGCTGAAACGTGCGCCGGGCATTTCATGGCCGGCGCACGTTTCAGTGGAACATTGAAACAAAGTTACCACCGTTTGCATAGACCGTGCACGGAACATGATTGCAGCTGCCAGACATATGCCTTTTTGAACACCTGCCCTGCATCGCGCACAGTCTCCAAAGGTCCATCACAGTGTCCCTACAGAACAGAGGGTTTGACAATGCCATAGCTAAATGGTGAAAAATTGTTAGGCATTTCAAACACAGCCCACCAAATGCTGCAGAGCTAGGACATCAGCAAATGGACTGAAGGCATCACTGGCACACAACAAGATGGAATTCCACTCTGGAATTGGTAACGCGTGTCCACAGAAACCAACAACCACTGAGAGATCACCAACAACCAACAGAGAACCATGCCAACCACAACTGAACTGGAGAAACTGTAGAAGCTGGAGGCACTACTGGAGCCCTGCAGGTAATATTCTTTGTATCACTATTAGTGTTATAATAAGGTGTGTGTAAAGTGTGAGAGAGTCTGGGCATATGTCTCTTACAATTGACAAGTGATTTTGATTGATCTTTCACTGCAGATACTTGACTGAACTTCTGGGAGGAGAGATGTACATTTCCTGCTCAGTGGTGTTGCCTGCTTTGTCATCTCTTTCGGGTCATTGAGAGCTCCAACGATGACCCTGCCTAAATGATAAGATTCATGCTGACATTCACAACAGACCTGGAGAAATGCAAGGAAAACACCAACCTAACATGGCTGAAGGTTGCCACAGCACTCGACCCAAGGTTTAAGGACCTGAAGTACCTTCCCAGACCTGAGAGGGATGAGGTTTGGGAAGGTACTTCAGGTCCTTAAACCTTGGGTCGAGTGCTGAAGGAAGAGAGGACTGCACAGCAACTGGATAAAGCAACAGAGTCATAGCCACCAAAGACGAAAGCTGCCCTTTAGTTGAGTTCTTCTGAGTCCGATGAAGAGGAGGAATCCATTGAATGTGTGGAGTGTTACAAAGCAGAGCCCAGCATCAACATGGAGGACTGTCCACTACAGTGGCGGTCACAGCATGCAGGGGCACACCAGGCTGGCATGCATTGCACGAAGGTACCTGGCAATGCCTGTTACATCAGTACCTTGTGAGAGGTTGTTTTCACACTCTGGGCATATTGTACACAAGAAGAGAGCAGCTTTATCATCTGAAAATGTCAGCGGGCTTGTTTGTCTTTGCAATTGGCTCAGTGAAAAGAAATGGAGGAGGATGACTGAAGTGTATGGTCACAGGTTAACGTTCTGAGGGATTCCTGACGTTGTTGTATAGGTTTATGTTCTTTGTATCCATTTTTCTTCTTATAGCCAACCCTCCAATCAGTAATTGGGAGAACTATAATTTTGTGTGTTTACTTACCTACCTACTGGGAGCATTAGTAAGTTCCAGGTCTTTTGTATTTAATTTGTTTATGGTGAATATGCCATTAAAAACATTCTGATACTGAAATATTTTTGGTTTCAGTCCCTCCCTACATGCCTATTACTCAATACACTGCTTTTTTTTAAATGGAAAAATCTTTATTTAGTACCAAATTTGAGAAAATGAATGATTAATCGCAGAATTTAATGCAATTAATCGCAATTCATTATTTTGATCGTTTGACAAACCTACTAGTAATACTAGTTCTGTGTGAATAGGTCTTTGGTCACGTGCATGCGATGCATACATGTGTCACGTAAAAAGAGCAAGGGTTGAGAGAATAGGGAATGTTTTTCCTAAACAAATGAGGGATTTCGGAAACAGAACTTTTGTCAGATGGCTGTAATTATGTTGCAGCTTCAGAAACACGGACAGCGCGATAAACACTTTTGATGTTCTGTGGTGGTCGCTGCAGCAGGGAGGAGAGCGAGACAACGGGTGCTCGTCACTGTCACTCCCTGTTTTTGTTTTTTTCTTACACAGCACAGCAAGACTGAACCCGGAACAATCAAATAAATTGCTGGTAGGACTCCCTCTAGTCATTTGTGTGTTTTGATTATTTAATCAAACCGTGTGCTTAAAGCATCAGACAAGCTCAGTGAATATAGTTGATTTGATTAAAATACATAGGATGTGTCAATATATGAAAAAATACATGTTAAAAATGTAGACCAATCGATTGGTCGAAAGAACAGACTCTTGGTCGACCACTTATTTTTTTGGTCCGGGACAGCCCTAGTTTCCTGGACCGGTTCCAACCCCTGTTCTTGAATATTCTCAAGATCACATGCCAGATTAAAAACAATGCGTAAAGCCTCTTAGAAGAGCCTCTTGAAAATCTACAGAGCTATGCATATTCTGTATGGTTAGTAAAAAATGACTGAGCTTCAATAGTATTCACGAGCTGGAATGTCAAAGGGCCTTATTGCCCACTGAAGCAAAGTGGTTTCTCGTGTAAAATGCTTGTATACCAATATACATGTAGCTTCCCTGGAGCCATCCTTTTATAAATCTACTGAACATCACTGACAGTCGTTGGATGGTATAAAGCCCTATTCGGACGGAATTAGTTTTACTGGGGGAGGTCGGGTAATATAATTAAGTGCACGAACACAATACACCACATCTGTCATTTTAGTCCCTTCCGAATCTGTCAGTAATTTTACATGGCAGAAGAGTAACAATTTCAGACAGAATAACTCATTTTTTTGGCAAACTCTAAAGTCCTCTGACAATATTAGTCCCCCCGTGCGAATTGACATCCCTGTGTTTTGAGAAATATTTCTGAGTTTGACCGGTGTTGCTCGCGGTTTGAGCAAGTAAACCATAACTGATTCTATAAATTGAACGAAGTGCTGTGCATAGCCTTTATATGAAGGACCTACATGTATCAACTTTCACAGTGAATGCTTTTGTTTGTTTTATGCGAAGGAATTGAACATTGCCAAGTGCATCATAAAAAACAGCATTAAAAGAAACATTGCTGTTAACAGATTGCAAAGCAGCATAAAACTGAGCTAAATGTTTGGAAATGACAAGTTCACTTTCTAGTCATAGCCTAACAACACATATCAAGTGCAAGTGTGCTGTTCGGCTCACATCTGAAGGCTGGGGGGCATTTAGGATGTCTTCTACTGCGATTCGCTAAAATATCCTAATGAATATGATCACACTTCCTCAATTCAAATATTATGGCGACACTATACCAAAAATGGTTGGCATGGTTTAAATACTTGGGAACCAAGCTTGAGTTATCAGTGTAGCCATGTTATCGTGTGGACTTGTTGCAATATCTTCACTCCTAGAAGAAAGAAAACTCCAGGCTTCTGTCATAACTGTCAATTTATTGAAAAAAATTATAATTACAGGGGGCAGTTTGGAAAATGAATTCCGTCTGAATCGTCCTCTTGAATAACAGACATTGGGGTAATTAATAACATAATCAACGTTCTCTAGTAATACTAGTTCCGCGCAAATAGGGCTTATGAGACTCTTTGACCACTGATGATGCCTGTCTTTCTGTTTGGCAGGTGAAGAGTCTGGAGATGCAACACCGCACTCTCATCCACACCCAGCTAGCCTCCCTGAGGACAGAGCTTCTACGGCAGGCTGAGAGAACAACGCCCGTCAACGGCCACACAGAGCTTACAGTCAGCCTGGTTGGTGAGATAGCCACTCACCCTGGGGAGATGGCCCTCTTTGAGGAGGAACAGACTGAAACAAGGGTAGAGAGGGAGGAAGAAGCATTAACCATGGTGGTGGTTCAGATGGGCCCTGACCCAGGGGACTTGGTACCGATATCGGGTGATGCATGTTTGGTGGCTGGGAAGAATGAGGAATCATCGGTCCCTGAGCTGGACAGTGTTGACTCTGGGGCAGAGCCCTTCAAGAATGCTACAGAATCCCTTGAAGACAAAGAGGGGGAGGAGAAATCGTCAAGGAAGCGCAGCCCCAAAGAGGAACCCGGGAGGGAGAGTGAAGCCAAACTGCAACGCATCTGTTGAGATAATAGAGACGGTGGTCTTTATTACTCTCATCTGTTTTTCCCTTTGTCTCTCTCCAGTCTTTTCCTGGTAGTACTTGTGAGTTTCTTTAAGGGAGGGTAACTTTCCCACACGGGGTTCTAATAGTCTGCTGCAGACTGAGCCAGGCACAGTACAGCAGTGTGGGAAAACCTCAACTGAGAAACCAGTCCCTAATATGGCTGTGAAAGTCAATGCATCCTCCACTCCCTGCAGTGTGTAAGCTGTACATAATGCTACTCCACTAAACCTACTGACTTACTGTTTACCAGTCTGCTCTGTACATTAGCTCTGTTTTAGAAGCTTCATGAAGGATGACGGTCTGCAGTGAATTAGACCTATTCAAAGCAAATAACCAAGTCATGTTATTTTGTTCTGACTGAAGTTTTTGCAATGTGTTCCAATGTTTTCATAAAGCTTGTTTGTTCAACAGTTGGTTCCATTGTTCTACTAAACATTATTTTTTACAGACTGGAGGTAACTAACCATCTGTCTTGACGAGACAGCCACTTGGCACACTATGCAATTGTAGTTTGTTATACAATGTGTTGCTCATTAACTTGCATAAGATGTATACAGTACATAGTCTACAAATCATATCGGATACAACAGTACATCTCAAGCCTATGAATTTGCTTTATTTGAGAAAATGACTAAACAAAGCTACTGTGTAGTTTATTGCTTACCGGTATTCAGGCATGGTTTTTCATCCCAAAGTTGTAGACAAATGAAAAGCAATCCCTTGACATGAATTTGTAGTTGCTGAATAAAGAAAACAACAATGTGAAGAATTCTTTGTCATTCTGTCAGGGATTTGAATGCATTCAAACCTATACACCACTTTAACATATATTTAATTGGCAGTATTTGTTTTATATGATGTCTATGTATTTATGCATTTAATGGGGAAGAGGTGGAAATACAATTTGACGTGACACCTGTGTACTACAATGAAACACGAGGGATCTCCCAAAATTGTCCCTCTGCGTTTCCTATAGTCAGCTGATATTGCCAGGTGAAAGTTCAACCGAACTCTGAAGACAAAATGGAAGTAAATCAGGCAAAACAAGAGCATCTACTTGCTTTAAAAGGTATTTTACTGAGTTAAATAAATGGTAACCGTGTATAAAATAATGGCTTAAGCAATTTACTCGCTAGGGTTGCGTTAAACATTTAGCTAATGTGGATATCTGAAAAGAGGTTGTTTACATCTGACACTGACAGCTTGCTAACGTTAGCTGATAATGGCTACTGGCTTACAAACTAGCTGCTAAGCGAACGTCAAATTAGCTTGCTAACTGAACGAGCTAGCTCGCTGCCGCTGACTACCTAGTATCAAGTGGTGTTGACGGTGTCTTTTTTCTGTTCATTTTCAATAGTTAGGTAGCTCAAATGACCGAATTGTTGTTGATCTGATGAGCGTTTCTTACCTGTCCACTACTTGACTATTCACTCTAAAAGTTAGTTTCTTTGAGACCTCAACGTAGCTACAGTGTGCTGAATACACAAGTCTCAGACATCTTGATAGACCCATTCAAATAGCTAGCTACCTGGTATGTGTTACGGTATTATGACTGGTTACCCTAATATTATCACAGATGGAAGGGGATGTTATCTTTTGGTATTGTAATAAGCAGCAGCATAATAGAGGATTGGGTGTAACTAGAACTTTTCCTAAATTATTAATCAGAGAACACCTGACAAAGAAAGACTGCTGTGGCAAGGAGGAATTCTAACATTTATTTGGATAGTAACCTTCAGATGGTTTATAGATCCTCAACTAATCTATCAAATAACTGAAACTAACCACTGATTTGAATCATCTAATCGGGAAAACACTAACCCTAGACCCCTTATTTGAACCTAAACCTAATCTTAGCTATAGCCTCACATGCAGTCTATTTACATGCAACATCTTGCATGCAAGTGAGTTACAGTTGTTCGTTTGTTGATAGTTTGACCATCCGAAGGCCATCTAGGCCTATAGGGGACTATCAAAATAAAGTATGGCCTGAAAAACTTTGTCTGGAAACAATGTTAAAGGAGGCTGTTCTTATCTGGCAGGCATTAGGATATCTAGGCTGTTTGAGAGAGGTCTAGATTACCCATGGAATTTCCATCTAAAATTGCAAGCAAGTAAACTAGCCTAAGCCTAACTGAACAATCTTTGCTCCCTTGGCTTTCACAGTGATGCGGTTAACAAAACCCACTCTCTTCACTAACATGCCAGTAACATGTGAAGATAGAGACCTCCCAGGTAAGCCTTGATTTATTTAACCCCAACATGTAGTAGAGTTGTAGAATATTTATTAGGCCTATCCAATTTGCTTTGCTGCAGTGATTCTAAATACATTACATAGGCTATGGCTATAGATATAAATATTGAACATAGAACTAATAGGCTAGTTCCTATGATTCTGTGTGGCTCCTGTGTTGCTTAGTTTGTAGAGTATGGCATTTGCAATGCCAAGGATCGTGGGTTCAATTCCCTCTGGGGCACCCATATTTTTTTTATACACTCATGACTGGAAGTCGCTTTGAATAAAAGTGTCTGCTAAATGGCATATATTATATTTCAAGTCCACAGTAGGCTTATGGTAAAAGCATTGATAGAACTGACTACTTCCATGTAGTGCTGTAAATCCCTGGTCCATAACAACACATTCACATGTCATATTTCTCTTTGAAATCAGTATTCCTCAGAGAGAAAAACAGATGCACGATTCTACATTTCACTACCCATGGGAACATTATTTATTAGAAAACTGCATGCAATCCTATATTCATTGGAACGATATGTATGAGGACATGTAAATCAGCTAAGCTTTCCTTTACTGGGGTTAAGCCTCCAATTAACATTCTAGGCATGACGACAGTGAAATGAATTGAGCCAATACATTAATTAACCTGGGGAAATGATGTGAAGTCGGCGATCAGTATTAAAGCCAGGCAGCCACATCTGTCTGCCTCCTCCACTGACTCACTAAGGGATCCCAGGAATGGCTATGTCTAACCGGCTCCCAAGTTTAGTCGTGCAGGCCTAAAGAGAATTTACAGTGTTTATTTTTCCTTCTGCCGGAGACCTACCTACTGCAATGTGAGCGCTGTGCTGGTAACCCAACTCCACTGAACCCATAAATCACAGTGACACTTCTGGGTAGGGATGCTATTTATACAGGGGGGAGAATAAAGACATATCTGGCCGTAAATCGAAATAAACTACTAGAACACGATATAGGAGAAATAAAAATAAGTTGTGAAAGTTTTTATGCCACCCAGCTCTCGTATCTCCCACGCTGCTCCTCTAAAGGCTGCCTTTCACTCAAATATTTAGAATGTTGACATTGATCATCAATATTAAAGCTACAAAACGTACAGGGCCCATATGAGGAGACTGACTGACTATTAGACCTGGTAGTTACAGTTTCCATAGAGCCATAAAACAAATCATATCTGGGAAAAATGTATAGAGTTAGTCAAACATTTCTGGCATTGTGTCAAGTTCTTTATGTGCCTCAACAACACTTAGCTAGATGCAGTGCCTTCAGAAAGTATTCTCCAAAATGTGTTACAGCCTTAATTGAACATTTATTAAATTGAGATTTTGTGTCACACAGTCCCCCATAATGTCAAAGTGGAATTATGTTTTTAGAAATGTTTACAAATTCATTAAAGATTAAAATAATAAATGTCTTGAGCCAATAAGTATTCAACCCTTTTGTTATGGGTGTGCGGCTCTCCTTTATTTTTAAGTTTTCTACTCCGCTAGCCAGCACCTCGCCTAAATAGGTGTGCGTTTCTTTTTCTTCTAGCCTAAATAAGTCACAATAAGTTGCATTGACACACTCTGTGCAATAATATTGTTTAACATGATTTTTAAATGACTACCCCATCTCTGTACCCCACACATACAATTACCTGTAAGGTCCCTCAGTAGAGCAGTGAATTTCAAGCACAGATTCAACCACAAAGACCAGGGAGGTTTGCAATGGTTGGCAAAGAAGGGCACCCACCTATTGAACAAAAAAACAAAAAAAACAGACATTGAATAGCCCTTTGAGCATGGTGAAGTTATTAATTACACTTTGGATGGTGTATTTATACACCCAGTCACTACAAAGATACAGGTGCCCTTCCTAACTCAGTTGCCAGAGAGGAAGGAAACCGCTCAGGGATATCACCATGAGGCCAGTGGTGATTTTAAAACAGTTACAGAGTTTAATGGCTGTGATAGATAACTAAGCATGGATAACAACATTGCAGTTACTTCACAATACTAACGTAAATGACAGATTGAAAAGAAGGATACCTGTACAGAATAAAAATATTCTATAAACATGCATCTTGTTTGCAATAAGGCACTAAAGTGTCATGAATACAAAGCATTATTTTTTGGGAAAAGCCATCACAACTCATCACTAAGTACCGCTCTTCATATTTTCAAGCATGGTGGTGACTGCATTATGTTATGGGTCTGCTTGTCATCGCCAAGGACCAAGGAGTTTTTCAGGATAAAAATAAATGGAATCGAGCTTAGCACATGCAAAATCCTAGAGGAAAACCTGGTTCAGTATACTTTCCAACAGACGCTGGGAGACAAATTCACCTTTCAGCTGGACAATCACCTAAAACACAAGGCCAAATATACACTGGAGAGTTGCTTACCAAGACGACATTAAAAGTTCCTGAGTGGCCTAGTTACCGTTTTGATTTAAATCTGCTTGAATAGCTATGTCAAGACTTGAAAATGAATGTTTAGCAATGATCAACAACCAACTTGATACGGTGCATTCAGAGTATTCAGACACCTTGATTTTTTCCCACATTTTGTTACGTTACAGCCTTATTCTACAATGTATTTAAAATAAAATAAAACATTCTCATCAATCTACACACAATACCCCATAATGACAATGCGAAATCAGGTTTATAGACATTTCTGTAAATGTATTAAAAATAAAAAACAGAAATACCTTATTTACAAAAGTATTCAGACCCTTTGTTATGAGACTCGAAATTGAGCTCAGGTGCATCCGGTTTCCATTGATCATCCTTGAGATGTTTCTACAACTTACATTCAATTGATTGGGCATGATTTGGAAAGGTACACACCTGTCTATATAAGGTTCCACAGTGGACAGTGCATGTCAGAGCAAAAGAGATGGGAGAACCTCCCAGAAGGACAACCATCTCTGCAGCACTCTACCAATCAGGCCTTTATGGTAGAGTGGCCAGACGAAAGCCACTCCTCAATAAAAGGCACATGACTTCCCGCTTGAAGTTTGTAAAAAAGGCACCTGAAGTACTCTCAGACTCTGACAGAATCTCTGGTGTGATGGAACCAAGATTGAACTATTTGGCCTGAATGTCAAGCGTCACATCTGGAGGAAACCTGGCACCATCCCTACGGTGAAGCATGGTGGTGGCAGCATCATGCTGTGGGGATGTTTTTCAGCGGCAGGGACTGGGAGACTAGTCAGTATCAAGGGAAAGATGAACGGAGCAAAGTACAGAGAGATCCTTGATGAAAACCTGCTCCAGAGCGCTCAGACTGGGAAAAGGTTCACCTTCCAACAGGACAACGACCCTAAGCACACAGCCAAGACAACGCGGGAGTGGCTTTGGGTCAAGTCTCAATGTCCTGGAGTGGCCCAGCCAGAGCCTGTACTTGAACCCGATCGAACATCTCTGGAGAGACCTGAAAATAGCAGTGGAGCAACACTCCCCATCCAACCTGACAGAGCTTGAGAGGATCTGCAGAGAAGAATGGGAGAAACTCCCCAAATACAGATGTGCCGAGCTTGTAATGTCATACCCAAGAAGACTCGATCGCTGCCAAAGGTGCTTCAACAAAGTACTGAGTAAAGGGTCTAAATACTTATGTAAATTTAATATTCATTTCCCCCCCCAAAAAAATCTATAAAAAAAAAGGTTTTTGCGTTGTCATTATGAGGTATTCTGTGTAGATTGATGAGGGGGGACTATTTAATCAATTTTAGAATAAGGCTATAGCATAGCAAAATGTGGAAAAGGTGAAGGGGTCTGAATACTATCCAAATGCGCTGTATATTGTACAATCCAAGTGTGCAAAGCTCTTAGGGACTTACCCAGAAAGACGCTGCCAAAGTTGATTCTAACGTGTTGACTCAGGGGGTTGAATGCTTATCTAGTCAAAATATATTAGCGTTTTTTAAATCTTTTTTTTCCCACATTGACAATGTATTTGTGTATATTGTTGAGCAAAAATTACAATTATGTACATTTTAATCCCACTTTGTAACACAACAAAATGTGGAACAAGTCAATTGGTGTGAATACTTTCTGAAGGCATTGTATGAGAGTAATTTGTATGTGTGTGTGCATACCTGCGTGCACATGTGTGTATATGTGCGTGCGTGCATTCTACAGGGGATTTGTTTGGTCGGCTAATGAAAGAGGACCCATCCACTATTAAAGGAGCAGAGGCGTTAATGCTGGGAGAGATGCTCACACTACCTCAGAACTTTGGGTAAATAACACTACAGCAACAACCGTTTGAACTCTTTGACATATAGAGCAGCATGTAGAGGCACACACAACTAGCATTTAACAATCAGACTGGCAGTTTAAATCTTTCATTCCCCCTGGCCAATCATTTCTGTCAGTATCTGTTGATCTGTTTCAGTATAGAATCCACACATTTCTTGCAAGACAACCTTTCACAGGAATACTTAGCCTTAATTTTGACCATCATTTTCACCGAAAAGCATTGTCTCATTTTTGTTCTTCAGTGGGCATGTGAGTCCATTATCTTTGTGTGTGACACTTGCGTAACAATTGTCCTCTGCACAGAAATATTTTCCTTGGCGAGACCTTCTCAAGTTACATTAGTGTGCACAATGACAGCACCCAAGAGGTCAAGGACATACTAGTAAAGGTACAGTACAGATATACATCAATCCAATGGAAACATGTTTAACCAATCTCTTTCTCATTGATGAATCCACTTGTCCTATTCATACAATTTTAAGTGAAATCCCCATTTTTGTCATGTCTTACAGGCAGACCTTCAGACCAGCTCTCAGAGGCTAAACCTATCAGCGTCCAACAACACAGTCACAGAGCTGAAGCCTGAGTCCTGCATCGATGATGTCATTCACCATGAAGTCAAAGAGATTGGAACTCACATGTATGCTTTCCTTTCTGACATGGACTAAATCAGAAATAACATACTTTTGACCATTGCCCTATGTAATTCTGGGAAAGGGGTGTCACTCGAGACAACAATGGGCAAGATTTACAGCAACACATCTGCAACGATGGTTAGGAGTTAATTTGAATGCTAATATTCAAGGAATTTTGGTCTCTCTATTCTAGCTTGGTTTGTGCAGTCAGTTATACCACACAGGCGGGAGAGAAGCTATACTTCAGGAAGTTCTTTAAATTTCAGGTGAGTTTCAAAGCGTCCTTTATATTTGCTCCCCCATGCTCCCTCAGAGTTATATTAGAAACCAGACCTCAACTCTGAGCAATGTCACAGGTCCATGACAGAGAAAAGGCAATTAGCAGTAGCACACAAGCTTTGGCTTTTGACTACCGAACTATCTCACTACCTACTTACTGTCCTCAGTCTCAGAAAGGATCTGCTCTAAGTCACACAAAGAAACTAAATCCAACTTCTCTTACAGTAACAATACGTTTTGTATAAGCTATACTGACCGTTTTTAAATCAAATTTCTTGGCTCATGGATTTGAGCTTTTTCAGAGATAAATGGTGTTATTTTCTAATTTTGTGAAGGGAGGTTTATTGTCGCTGTTGAATGGAGGAATCTTTTGAGAAATCATTTGAGAAATCGGCGTCATTTAGCTTGCAATCTATTCTCAATCAGGTGTTGAAGCCGCTCGATGTCAAAACCAAGTTCTACAATGCAGAGGTATGTTTTTTTTCCTCTTTCTCTCAGCTGCACTTACCTCACTCTTTTATTACCTGAACCAAAACAATGACAAATACAGTCATCCTACCGACTTATTCAACTTTCCACCTTTGTCAACATGCTAGCTATCTTCACTCATACATAGTCAGATCTTTTTCCATACATTTCCACTATCAATTCCGCCTCTGGTTTTTAGATGACATCACAAACATAGAGTTTGCTGTATATCATGTTTCATTCCATGGTCAGGCATTTTCCATTGGCGACACATAGTCAAATTAGCTTTTTATTCTCTCATTTGCATATTAGTAGCATTTCATTTGTTAGCGTATGAAACAAGATGTATTGTCACTTTCATTTGGCATGTAACCTTCATTTGTTTATG
Organism: Salvelinus sp. IW2-2015; assembly: GCF_002910315.2. Lineage (NCBI taxonomy): Eukaryota > Metazoa > Chordata > Actinopteri > Salmoniformes > Salmonidae > Salvelinus > Salvelinus sp. IW2-2015. The sequence goes on from NC_036842.1 coordinate 25,593,676, forward strand.
GTCTCTTGTGTTTTTATTTTCTCCATTAGAGTGACCTCAGTTCCGTGGTAATCGTTTTTCTGTTTTCATTGCTCTTAACTCTCGCTTTCTTAATCCTTTTTGTTGCAGCAACGTCTGTCTGTCTTTCTCTGGAGCCAATGAACATGAGCAATTGCAAAATAAGGGAAAAGCATGCAGGGGGGAAAATATGAAGAATAAAAACCCATATAGTAAGACTTTACTTCTCACAAAGGAAACAGATGTGTGATGCTGCTTTAGTAAAGGGTGATCAAATGCTTTTCCCACTATTTGGCCGTTACTCTGTTTTTTTTCTCTTCGCCGCTTGAGCCCTCTCGCTAACTCATCTCTCACAGGACTTGTGCAATTGGGTAGTAGGTGGGCGTGATGCCAGAGAGATTCATGGGAAATAGAATGGAAGCGCATTGATCAAACAATCCATCCTCATAGGGTGAAATCAACATCATGGGTCTAGGCTAGGGCTCTAAATTGTACCCTATTGCCTATATATGCACTGCTTTTGACCAGGGCCTGTAAGGCTCAAAAGTAGTGAACTATCTAGTGAATAGGGTGCCATTTCAGACATAGCCTAGGTCTGTATGATTGTATTGGGGTTTCCATTTCTACAGGTCTTTTGAATGATTGAATTCAAATGTAGATTTAATGATGGTTTTCAATCAAAATCCAGTACCAATCTCTGATGGGAAGGGATGTTCATTTTAATGATGATTTTAGTGTTGGTGATTATTAATCTGATTTTATTAATTTATATGTTCACTCTTTATCTAAAATAAACTCTTTCAAGAGTCTGAATAAATCAGATCAAGTAAAACATTCTTCAAATAAGGCTCTGGACAAAAGCTATTTGAGATGTGTCTGATCAGTTTTTTGTGTTGGGTTTGATGACAGGTCTGTCTCGGCATGGGAGATGTGGAGAGGTGCTCTGCTCTGTAACAATAACCCCAGTCTGTCCGTCCGTCTGGCAGAATGTTTCTGTCCATGGTCCCTACTTAATCACTAGCCTTTGAATTTCAGGCATGAACTAATCTCTGAGCACTCCTCTGTTCAGTTGAGTACTAATCCACTCCTCAAAGGTAAACTGAGCAGACTTTGCTACTCCATTTTGGCCCTGCTGGTTGATTTTGATAGGACTGACGAAGGTATGAAAACCCTGTCTTACCGGGGTGCTAATGATGTCTGAATATTTCGGACACGTTCATACATGCCAAAATCTAGTGTAAGTTATACAGGTACCTCATGGTGTTTTCTAGAATCTAACTGTATAAATCACATGCTTTCAGAAAAATCTGACACACACTAGGCCTAAATGAAATCTACAGTTTCCCCTTGAGGGGCCAATATGTTGTAAAGTACATTGAAAGGAATTGAAGTCAAAGTGCTGCCCAGTTAAGTCCTTTTGAGGAGGTGTTCCTCTAGTTAGCGTTAGCGGCTAATGTTAGCGCTTACCCCCACCCCCAGACAGACGAGGTGTTTCTCGAGGCCCAGATCCAGAACATCACCACGTCGCCCATGTTCATGGAGAAAGTGTCCCTGGAGCCCTCCATGATGTACAATGTCACCGAGCTCAACACCGTGGAGACTGGGGACGAAGGGTAAGGGGGACACACACACACATTTTAGTGTTATGTTTGTATTGTACAGTAAAAAGGCAGTAATATAAGAAAGATAAATGTGAAGAGGAGAAAGCGAATTCGACAAGAGTTTATCTGTATAGATTATGCTAGCATGATATCTTGTGTTTTTCTAGTGTACATTTTTTGTGTTATTTTACTGCTTTTTTTGTTGAGACATTTTGACTGTGAAAGCTGTATGACTATTCTGATTGAAGTCTATGCTGCGTACAAGATACAGCATTCACTCGCCCAGGTCTTCTCACTGTAGGTCAAGGCGCCCCTACTATGTCAAAGGTAATAGGTTTTCATTGTCAGCTCAGACTTCTCCACCCTGACTGTGTTTCAGAACTTCTACATTTGGGAAGATGTCTTATCTGCAGCCCATGGACACGCGCCAGTACCTCTACTGCCTGAAGCCCAAATCTGAGTTTGCAGAGAAGGCGGGTGTCATCAAGGGCGTGACGGTCATCGGTAAACTGGACATCGTGTGGAAGACCAACTTAGGAGAGAAAGGAAGGCTGCAGACAAGCCAGCTACAGAGAATGGTACCAGAGCATTCTCAGTTACATGATATGGTTCTTAGTTATAGTATATGGTTGTTGCATAACAGGACATTCTCAGTCTCAATGCTGTGGTTGTCTTTGTTGAGTGGTGTTGATGGTCTTGTCAGTCATACCTGGGCTGTTGACAATGAGTCATTGGACAATGACATAGCTCAAAATGAAGATTATATTTTCAATTGGATAATGTAGTCATTCTACAGTTTCCAAATTTGTCAAAATTATGCAAAATGTGATGTCATGAAGCCTGTTGCCCAGGGTTTACCAACCAGACAACCACCCAAAAATACAAAACAATCATGGTCCCAGACGATGCGCTTCTTGTGAGCCTAAAATAAAGAAAATCGGTCCAAAATGTATCTGCTATTGCCTGGATCGGACAGTGTAATAATTACATTTGTGTTGACCCAGCATGAATTGGTTTTCCTCTTATCTCCTTATTAAAAAATGTAAAAACTCCAGCATACCGGTAATCTGGATGCTTCCAACAATATAATGGATCTTATTTATCAACGTTTTGGTCTGTCGACCTTCAACAAGGTATTGTTTTTCCACTTGTCTCTGCCAGGCTCCAGGTTATGGAGACGTCAGACTATCACTGGAGATGATCCCAGACACCGTCAACCTAGAGGAACCCTTCGACATCACCTGTAAAATCACCAACTGCAGGTATAATCATATGGATGGATGGACCTACAGTACCTGTCCAAAGTTTGGACACACCTACTCATTCCAGGGTTTTTCTTTCTTTTTACTATTTTCTACATTGAGAATAATAGTGAAGACAAAACTATGAAATAACACATATGGAATCATGTAGTAACCAAAAACGTGTTAAACAAATCAAAAGATATTTTATGTTTGAGATTCTTCAAAGTAGCCACCCTTTGCCTTGATGACAGCTTTGCACACTCTTGCCATTCTCTCAACCAACTTCATGAGGTAGTCACCTGGAATGCATTTCACTTAACTTCTCTGGGATATGTGGGACGGTAGCGTCCCACTTGGCCAAAAGCCAGAAAAAAATGTAGCGCGCCAAATTCAAATATATTACTATAAAAATCTATCTTTCATGAAATCACACATGAAAGACACCAAATTAAAGCTACACATGTTGTGAATCCAGCCAACGTGTCTGATTCAAAAAGGATTTACGGGGAAAGCACACCAAACAATTATGTTAGCTCAGTACATAGCCACAGAAAAACACAGCCATTTTCCCAGCAAAAGATAGTAGTCACAAAAAGCAGAAATAGAGATAAAATTAATCACTAACTTTTGATGATCTTCATCAGATGACACTCATAGGACATGTCATACACACATCATTTTATGTTTTGTTCGATAATGTGCTATTTATATCCTTCAAATCTCGGTTTACATTTGGCCCATTGTCAGAAATGCCTCCAAAATATCCAGAGAAATTGCGAGAAGCCACTCGCAATAACAGAAATACTCATCATAAACTGATGAAAGATACATGTTTTTACATATAATTAAAAAGTTACACTTGTTCTTAATCGACCACTGTGTCAGATTTTTAAAAATTTAAATTAAAAGCCACCATGCAATAATCTGAGACGCGCTCAGATTTTAACACACACTTCTCGCCCCTGTTTGGAGTCAACAGAAATACGGAATTACATCATAAATATTCCCTTACCTTTGATGATCTTTCATCAATGCACTCACCAAGAATCCTAGTTCCACAAATAAATCGTTATTTTGTTTCGATAATGTCATCAATTATTCATGTCCAGTAGCTTACTTTTTCTAGGCAGTTGTATAATCGTTGTCTCGAGAACTAAACGCTCGCGCAGATGCAGGCAAACGTCGGACGAAAACTTCAAAAAGTTATATTACAAGTCGAATAAACTGGTCAAACTAAGTAGAGAATCAATCTTCAGGATGTTGTTATCATATATATCCAATAACGTTCCAACCGGAGCATTCCTTCATGTCTGTAGAAGTTATGGAACGCAAGGCGATATCATGAGGAAAGCGCGTGACCAGGAACTGGCAATCTGCCAGACCACTGACTCATTCCCCTCCCATCCGGCCCCACAACACAGTATAAACTTCATTCAACGTTCTACCGACTGTTGACATCTAGTGGAAGGCGTAGGAAGTGCAAACAGATCCATATATTACAGGGAATTGAATAGGCGATGAGTTTAACATCGACCAGCCTCAGAATTCTCACTTCCTGTTTGGATTTTTTTGGGATGTTATACTCACAGACATCATTCAAACAGTTTTGGAAACTTCAGAGTGTTTTCTATCCAATAGTAATAATATGCATATATTAACATCTGGGACAGAGTAGGAGGCTGTTCAATCTGGGCACGCTATTCATCCAAAAGTGAAAATGCTGCCCCTATCACAAAGAAGTTAACAGGTGTGCCTTGTTAAAAGTTAATTTGTGGAATTTCTTTCCTTCTTAATGTGTTTTAGCCAATCAGTTGTGTTTTGACAAGGTAGGGGTAGTATACAGAAGATAGCCCTATTTCGTAAAAGACCAAGTCCATATTATGGCAAGAACATCTCAAATAAGCAAAGAGAAACGACAGTCCATCATTACTTTAGGACATGAAGGTCAATCAATCTGGAACATTTCAAGAACTTTAAAAGTTGTTTCAAGTGCAGTTGCAAAAACCATCAAGCGCTATGATGAAACTGGCTCTCATGAGGACCTCCACAGGAAAGGAAGACCCAGAGTTACCTCTGCTGCAGAGGATAAGTTCATTAGAGTTACCAGCCTCAGAAATTGCTGCCCAAATAAATGCTTCAGAGTTCAAGTAACAGGCACATCTCAACATCAACTGTTCAGAGACTGCGTGAATCAGGCCTTCGTGGTCGAATTACTGCAAAGAAACCACTACTAAAGGACCAGTAAGAAGAAGAGACTTGCTTGGGCAAAGAAACACGAGCAATGGACATTAGACCGGTGGAAATCTGTCCTTTGGTCTGATGAGTCCAAATTTGAGATTTTTGGTTCTTACTGCCTTGTCTTTGTGAGACGCAGAGTAGGTGAACGGATGATCTCTGCATGTGTGGTTCCCACCGTGAAGCATGGAGGTGTGATGTGTGAGGGTGCTTTGCTGGTGACACTGTCAGTGATTTGTTTAGAATTCAAGGCACACTTAACCAGCAGGGCTACCACAGCATTCTGCAGCGATACACTAACCATCTGGTGTGCGCTTAGTGGAACTGTCATTTGATTTTCAACAGGACAATGACCCAACACACCTCCAGGCTGTGTAAGGGTTATTTGACCAAGAAGGAGAGTGATGGAGTGCTGCATCAGATGACCTGGCCCCCACAATCACCCGACCTCAACCCAATTGAGAAGGTTTTGGATGAGTTGGACCGCAGAGTGAAGGAATAGCAACCAACAAGTTCTCAACATATGTGGGAACTCCTTCTAGACTGTTGGAAAAGCATTCCAGGTGAAGCTGGTTGAGAGAATGCCAAGAGTGTGCAAAGCTGTCATCAAGGCAAAGGGTGGCTACTTTGAAAAATCTAAAATCTATTTTGATTTGTTTCACACTTTTTTGGTTACTACATGATTCCATATGTGTTATTTCGTAGTTTTGATGTCTTCACTATTATTCTACAATGTAGAAAATAGTAACAATAAAGAAATAACCTTGAATGAGTAGGTGTGTCCAAACTTTTGACTGGTAGTGTATGTATAATTCAATTATATGTTTTATTTTACCAGGCACGTCAATTAATAACAAATTCTTATTTACATTGACAGTCTGGCAAGAGGCAAAAGGCCTTGTGGGGTGGGGATTAAAAGAAAGTGTAAGAGAAGATTGACAACATGGACAGAACAGACTTGGCAAAGTACATATACATCAGCAGACAAACAGTGGAAACAAAGCACAACAAGACAATAGACACAACCACGCTACACGAAGGGAGACCTATGGCAACAACACAACATGGTACAAGCATTAATAAGGGCAGACAAAGGCATGAGGGACAAAGTAGGCAGAGACGAAGCACATCACGACAAGAAGGGATTTCACAAAACATGGCAGACCACAATACAAGCAGCATAGCACAAATAATAGCGGTGCAAACATACAGTCGTGGCCAAAAGTTTTGAGAATGACACAAATATTAATTTCCACAAAGTTTGCTGCTTCAGTGTCTTTAGATATTTTTGTCAGATGTTACCATGGAATACTGATGTCACACCCTGACCTTAGAGAGGTCTGTCTCTATTTGGTTTGGTCAGGGTGTGATTTGGGTGGGCATTCTATGTTCTTTATTTCTAGGTTTGTGTTTCTATGTTTTGGCCAGGTATGGTTCTCAATCAGGGACAGCTGTCTATCGTTATCTCTGATTGGGAATCATACTTAGGCAGCCTGTTTTGCCACCTTAGGTTGTGGGATGTTGTTTTTTGTTAGTTCTGTGTAGCCTTCAAGACGTTACGTTCGTTGTTCTTTTGTTGTTTTGTTTGGTGTTCGGTTTTAATAAAGAAGCATGAGCACGTACCACGCTGCACCTTGGTCTCGTCCTTCCGTCGAGCGTTACAACTGAAGTATAATTACAAGCATTTCATAAGTGTCAAAGGCTTTTATTGACAATTACATGAAGTTGATGCAAAGAGTCAATATTTGCAGTGTTGACCCTTCTTTTTCAAGACCTCTGCAATCCGCCCTGGCATGCTGTCAATGAACTTCTGGGACACATCCTGACTGATGGCAGCCCATTCTTGCATAATCAATGCTTGGAGTTTGTCAGAGTTTGTGGGTTTTTGTTTGTCCACCCGCCTCTTGAGGATTGACCACAAGTTCTCAATGGGATTAAGGTCTGGGGAGTTTCCTGGCCATGGACCCAAAATATAGATGTTTTGTTCCCCGAGGAACTTAGTTATGACGTTTGCCTTATGGCAAGGTGCTCCATCATGCTGGAAAAGGCATTGTTCGTCACCAAACTGTTCCTGGATGGTTGGGAGAAGTTGCTCTCGGACGATGTGTTGGTACCATTCTTTATTCATGGCTGTGTTCTTAGGAAAAATTGTGAGTGAGCCCACTCCCTTGGCTGAGAAGCAACCCCACACATGAATGGTCTCAGGATGCTTTACTGTTGGCATGACACAGGACTGATGGTAGCGCTCACCTTCTCCGGACAAGCGTTTTTTTCCGGATGCCCCAAACAATCGGAATGGGGATTCATCAGAGAAAATGACTCTAACCCAGTCCTCAGCAGTCCAAGCCCTGTACCTTTTGCAGAATATCAGTCTGTCCCTGATGTTTTTCCTGGAGAGAAGTGGCTTCTTTGCTGCCCTTCTTGACACCAGGCCATCCTCCAAAAGTCTTCGCCTCACTGTGCGTACAGATGCACTCACACCTGCCTGCTGCCATTCCTGAGCAAGCTCTGTACTGGTGGTGCCCCGATCCCGCAGCTGAATCGACTTTAGGAGACGGTCCTGGCACTTGCTGGACTTTCTTGGGCGCCCTGAAGCCTTTTTCACAACATTTGAACCGCTCTCCTTGAAGTTCTTGATGATCCGATAGATGATTGTTTTAGGTGCAATCTTACTGGCAGCAATATCCTTGCCTGTAAAGCCCTTTTTGTGCAAAGCAATGATGACGGCACGTGTTACCTTGCAGGTAACCATGGTTGACATAGGAAGAACAATGATTCCAAGCACCACAAGCTTCCAGTCTGTTATTCGAACTCAATCAGCATGACAGAGTGATCTCCAGCCTTTTCCTCTTCAACACTCACACCTGTGTTAACGAGAGAATCACTGACATGATGTCAGCTGGTCCTTTTGTGGCAGGGCTGAAATGCAGTGTAAATGTTTTTTGGGTATTCAGTTCATTTGCATGGCAAAGAGGGACTTTCATCTGATCACTCTTCATAACATTCTGGAGTATATGCAAATTGCCATCATACAAACTGAGGCAGCAGACTTTGTGAATTAATATTTGTGTCATTCTCAAAACCTTTGTCCTCGACTGTACAGTAAACAGACACCACAATCAGCAGCCTACATTATTTGTTTGTGTAACAGCTACAGCTGTCAGTGAAAATGTCCATGACTGAGTCCTTCAAAGCTGAGACAAAGACATAACTTTCCAGCTTAAATGTTTTTTATGAATTGTTCCAGTCGCTAGCTGCAGCTAACTGAAAAGAGGAGCGACCCAGGGATGTGTTTGCTTTGGGGACTGTTAATAGAATGTGAATAGCAGATCAGGGGCTGTAATTAGATGATGAGGGTTGCAATGGGTATCTCAGCACACCATCTTAAGTCGTGCAGTAGAGTTTAGTCGGCTAGGGGGAGTGAGGCCTAAGAGGGTTTTGTAGATGAGCATCATCCAGTGGATTTTGCGTCTTGTGTAAAGAGATGGCCAGTTTACAGAGGAATACAAAGTACTGTGATGTGTTCTTTAAGGAGCATTGGTGGCAAATCTGATGGCCGAGTTGTGTGTGTTGTTGCAGTGAAAGGACCATGGACCTGGTGCTGGAGATGTGTAACACCCGCTCCATCCACTGGTGTGGTGTATCAGGGAGACAGCTGGGCAAAGTCAGCCCCAGTGCCTCGCTCTCTCTGCCCCTCAAACTCCTCTCCTCTGTCCAGGGCCTGCAAGTAGGTGCCCACTTCTTCACATTAGAATACATTGTAACACTAAGCATAGCCAAGGCTTATTACAGTATGTTATGCTATTACTGTTAACATTTGCAGTTGGTAATTGTAGCTAATCACCATTTGCTTGTGTTTCAGAGTATATCTGGCCTGAGACTGACCGACACATTTCTGAAGAGGACTTATGAATACGATGACATTGCACAGGTGTGTGTTGTCTGTCCATACATGAGCCGTGAGAGCTAAGACTCTTCTAGAACTGAGCACTATACATCTCAATGGACCAACTACCAAACTTTGCACCTATATCATCAGTACACACCCCAAGCTGATCATGTTTTAACAGATGTTTTTAATGTTTTCTTTGCAAAACAATTATGATTTTAAATTAATGTGCATTTAAATGTGAATAAAAAAACAACTTAATCCCTAGTTTGTTGTGCTTCGCTAAAGTCTTTATCAAGTACAAATCTGTCTCCAAAGTGATTTAATTATATGATTTCACTACAAGACTCAGAACTCAACAATGATCAATTTCAAGACATTTTATTGAGACGTATATTTGTTGACCAAACATTATGCTGCTCTGTTTTACACAATATTCATTAGCTTCAGTTAAGTGTCTGACAATAAATATCAGATGGAAAAGCATGCAAAATCATTAAGGCTGAATAAGTCCCATACTATCAACATTGTTTCAGTGATGTCAAATGAAATAGAATCAAAAGAGAAATGGCATTGACATATTTGTGTGTTTGCTATGGTTGCAATCATTAGTAAATACAGGGTGAGGGTAGGGGTGCAGACATGGTCACTATACATACTTTCAAGGACACATTTTCTTTTATCTTCAAATTAGCAGTCTGATAATTGCTATCCAAAGCAATGATAGAGATCCACATGATCAAGGCTTAGGGTCTTTGTTTCATCCAACAGTAACTATAACAAATAATTTGGTACAAAAATAACTGTCTGAACATGATAGGATAGAAAACAATGTAACCCTGCTGTCGTGTGTAACTCATGTAGTCATGAGAAAAAGGAATGTGCTCCCAGTTCAAATACTTCACAGATGCATCCTTTATCCCTTTCACTCCTTCCTGAACAACCCCTTCCTCCATTTCTCTCCTTCCTTAACTCCTTCCTTCCTTAATTCCTTCCTCCCTTTCACTCAATGCAATTACTGAAAGCAATTTTAAGTCAAATCCAGGGGTCAGTTCTGAAAGGAGCAATGTTACAGAACGTGAAGATGTATCTGTTATACACAATACAGTTCGTATTGCCTGTCATGTACAGTGCCTGTCCAAAGTTTGGACACACCTACTCATTCCAGGATTTTTCTTTATTTTTACTATGTTCTATTATTGTAGAATAATAATGAAGACATCAAAACTATGAAATAACACATTTGGAATCATGTAGTAACCAAAAACGTGTTAAACAAGTCAAAATATATTTTATGTTTGAGATTCTTCAAGGAAGCCACCCTTTGCCTTGATGACAGCTTTGCACACTCTTGGCGTTCTCTCAACCAGCTGCATGGGGTAGTCGCATGGAATGCATTTCAATTAACAGGTGTGCCTTGTTAAAAGTTCATTTGTGGAATTTCTTTCCTTCTAAATGTATTTGAGCCAATCAGTTGTGTTGTGACAAGGTAGGGGTGGTATACAGAAGATAGCCCTATTTCGTAAAACACCAAGTCCATATTATGCCAAGAACAGCTCAAATAAGCAAAGAGAAATGAGTCCATCATTATTTCAAGAGATGAAGGTCAGTCAATCCGGAAAATTTCAAGAACTTTGAACATTTCTTCAAGTGCAGTCTCAAAACCCATCAACCTCTATGATGAACCTGGCTCTCATGAGGACCGGAAAGGAAGACAGGAAAGGAAGACCCAGAGTTATTTAGAATTCAAGGCACACTTAACCAGCACGGCTACACAGCATTCTGCAGTGATACACCATCCCATCTGGTTTGCGCTTAGTTGGACTATCATTTGTTTTTCAACAGGACAATGACCCAACACACCTCCAGGCTGTGTAAGGGCTATCTGACCAAGAACGAGAGTGATGGAGTGCTGCATCAGATGACCTGGCCTCCACAATCACCTGACCTCAACCCAATTGAGATGGTTTAGGATGAGTTGGACCGCAGAGTGAAGGAAAAGCAGCCAACAAGTGCTCAGCATATGTGGGAACTCCTTCAAGACTGTTGGAAAAGCATTCCAGGTGAAGTTGGTTGAGAGAATGGCAAGAGTGTGCAAAGCTGTCATCAAGGCAAAGGGTGGCTACTTTGAAGAATCTAAAATGTAAAATAGATTTGTATTTGTTTAACAATGTTTTGGTTACTACATGATTCCAAATGTGTTATTTCATAGTTTTGATGTCTTCACTATTATTCTACAATGTAGAAAATAGTAAAAATAAAGAAAAACCCTTGAATGAGTAGGTGTTTCCAAACTTTTGACTGGTACTGTAGAATAGGGAATCCTATCAGCTCTATTAATTTAATTTCTATCTAAATGTTTCACCTCACTGTATACACCCCTGCATTCTCCTACGTACAATTCTTTTGGATCAGTGAAATCAGTGCGGACCAAAGGATCAACAAAATATACCAAAGTATAGGAACACGGAAATGGTTTCCACGTTGCTACTACAACACACTATAGAAAAACACAGAAATCCATTTGGAATGGAACATTATTGAGGAAAGATTAAATATTTGCTGTGCACTGGGTTGGATATTTAGAATAATTAGTTGAGACTGTCTCCTGATTGGGTCTCGAACTGTGTAGAATATTCTTTCTCCAGATTGGTGGGAATGTTTTTGAAACTAATTGGGTGTCTAGAATGTGGTTGATACTCTATTTCCTGTTTGAGTATCTACATAGAATGTGTTGGATACTTTCTCTTCTTATTAGGTATGTAGAAGGTGTAGACTGTTTCACATCTCTCCCGTCCTCTCTGAAGATACAGTCCCAGTAAAGTGCCATCATCCCCATCTCCGTCTGTCTCTTCATTCCAGCTCTGCCGGTGATGTGAGTTTAAGGAATGGGTGTAGAGATTGTAATCACGACATATGGTTGCCCTTCCTCTATTGAAATGTAAGCTGAAGGGAAGAAACATGCATGTTATTCAAACATCCTTTTCACCTTGTGTAACAACATTGTATTAACAGTTTGTCATTAATAACCAGATCCTGATCCATCTATTGCTGCTAAAACAAAAGCACACGTAGAATCTCTGCTATTAATATAACTGGACAGGTAAAAGCAGGTAAAATCTCCATGTTGCTTTTCACCATTCCATTAGAGCACATGAAGGGGAGGAAGCCTCTTTAGACTATGGAGATGCACCCTGTAAAAGTGAGCCCTAACCTCTGTGTTCTAGTACACAGACCTGTGTGGATCACGAGTGCTCCTCAGCGCTGCCACTGAAGGAGCGGCTGCGGATGTGGTTCCTCAGCTGTTCGATCAGTTCTGGGTTCTGCTGCTGGATCTGCTGGGCAAACTGCTGACCACTGCAAACAGAGGCCAGCCGGGCTGGCATTTAGGGTTTCTCTGCTTTACATACTAGGTTAATGTGGTCCTTGTGTCAAGTAGATTATCATACAGATAGATGAAGCATGCTACTTTGAGTCCCTCACAATTCTGAGCAAAAGAAATGTTGGACCAAAATTTAGCCTTTACTTTTAGGTAATCCTTGATCTGTCTGCTGCTTTTTAAAATGTGTAATTTGAGCCCTAAGGTCAGGAGCAGAGAGTCCCTGTGTATGTTACAGTCATGACCCTGTGGTGCTAACGTACGCTTCAATCAGGCTGGAGATGTCAGACAGTCCTCCCACTCCTGCTGCTGGACCCCCGACCGCATTGGACATCATCCCTGACATACTGCCCACAGAGAGAGCGAGGACGAGAGAACCCAAGAGTTATAAACGTGTCACATGCCATTTCAACAAAAACATCTGAGCATAATTGAACAGTAATTCCTCAATTCTGACTTAAAGCAATGATAACAGCATTATGAATTAGGGGGATGGAGGGTATTTTTGTAAACTAAAACATCTTGATGGGCTGTGTCTCAATAGTTTGTGGGGTGTCTTTCATCTATTTAATAATAACACTTTTGTGGGCGCTTACATTTGTCCTACTTTCACACAAGTGTGTTTGTAGCATATCCCACCTCTGAGACACCCTCAGAGAGTGGGGGTTATTTATCATAATCAGTGCAGATTAAGGAAAAGTTGAGGATGTAGCTTCACACTATTGAGCCACACAGCCCTGGGTATGCTGCTTAAACATGCAGAACACTCACAGCTGTTGCACTTGTTGGTTCTGCATCACACTGGCGGCCTGTGAACGCGCACAAAGCCAGCAGAAAATCACCATGTCGCCCATTTAAATGTGTGAAAAAGACAGTTAACAGTGTTAAAGAGGAACGAGATGCATTCTCTAGTAGCATGGCTACTTAGCATCACAACAATGTCATAGCTGTCTAGTAAAACTATTCAAGGTTTCAGCCCAGCTGCTTCCATGAAGGATCGGTATGCTTATAAAGACATGCACTCTGCCTGGCAGGCATTCCTACTGCCAACTGTTCAATCAACCAGTCATGATCAGCCCCTTAAAAGTCCCCTGGCCCCTTGACAATGGCATTGGTGGAAAACCAGGCCAACTGTGTCAGGCATGGGGTCAATTTTAGGAAGCATTCTTCACTAGTAACCGTATCACAAACACTCATAAAATAAGTATGAGGAACCAATGTCTAGGATTTGTCTAGACAAGGGATGGCCTTGGCCCTGGAAAGACTGCAATGTGCGTCAGACCTGGGTCAAATATAGTATTAGTTTTCTTTCAAATACTGCAGGTAAGCTTGATTTAGCTTGCCCACTGTGATGGAACCAATGGAATAGTCCTAAAGTGCATGCCCCCGCCTACCACAACTGGTGCACCGTGTAAGCACACCTAAAGTACCTTAAAGTAAACTAAATATTTTTCCACCCAGGTATGCTGTGTGCAGTTGTTTATTCTAGCCCATCACTAATCTCAGTCTTACCATGCTGATGAAGGCAGGGTTGTTGATAAGGCTGGCCATGTCAAATCCCAGTCCCATAGCCATCTGTAACAAGAAAACATTAAAAGGCTTCGTTAAGTTAAATCTGACAAGATAAATCTGTCCGTATATATAATATCATTTTGTACCACTGCTCAAAGCAGGAATATTAAACGTGTCTGATATAGCTGTTGACAGTGTTGGGGAAGCTACTCTGAAAATATAGTTTAACAAGCTACTAATTACTTCACACTGGAAGAAGTTAAGCTACACTAAAGCTACCTAAATATAGTTTACTGAACTAAAGTTACTTTGAAATAGTAGTTCACTACATCCAAACTACTAAATCTGAAATGTTATAGACTACAAATTGCAAGAACAATTCACTCTGGAGTCAGATGTCAACAGAATGTGCAATTTAGCTTATCAAACACAAAAATTATGTTTCAAGTAATAATTAGGCATGTCTGATGCCATAAAAAAGGGAAATTCTTGCCTACTTCACTCATATTTTCTTTTCAATAAAAAAGTAGTGTGTAGTTCCAGTGATTTCTACACTGCTCCATGGCAAAAAATAAATGAACTACTAAAAAACACTACCTAGAGTTGAATTTAGTTCAACTACCACCAAGCTACTGCTAAATGTAATTAAATTACTAGTTGAACTATATGTAGTTCACTACTCCCCAACACTGGCTGTTGACACAACTGTGACATCTTGATACACTTGGGTACCCGTGGGATATAAGATAAGTGTAATACATGAAGAATCCTTCTGAAAGTTTAGTTCAAATGTAAATAAAGTGTATATTCTTGGAGGTGTAGTGACCGTATTTGTAGGGGAGTAATGACACATTATTACATGCAGTGTTAATGCTAACAATGTGAAATTGAATTAAAAACTTCAGCAGCACTACTTACAGGACTGGATGCCTCTTTTTGTTTCTGCTCAGCGATCTTCAGGTTGGATTTGTAGGTGTCATTCTCTGGATCTAAAACCAGAGCTTTCTTGAAGTAGGAGATGGCCTCTGGGTACTTATTCATAGCAGTCAATGCCAATCTAGAGAAAAATGGAATAAGAGACATTGGAGCAGTGCAGTGAGTTTAACTCCTGAGCAAAATAATGACTATTTTCAAGCCATATTCTTGCTCTATCATCTCATACGAACCATACCAGTCAACAGATGCTATTGCTCCTTAAACAGTCCCAAAAAGAAATGTCATATTCCTCAAAAGATACATGACCACAATGGAAATAAGTCCTGACTTTGTGTGTTATCTTGGTGATTTTACTCATGTACATGTATGCCTTTTTCAAGTTTTATGTATGCTTGTTTTTAAAATTGTCAAAATAATAAACTAAATTAAGACCAGACATTTCCACTCCCTCCCATGTCTAACTCACCCCATTCTCCCATAGGCTTTACTGTAGCTAGGGTCGATCCCTATGGCCCTTTCACAGTCTCCCGTTGCCTCTGTGTAGTTCCCCAGTTTACTGTGTGCTGCAGCCCTGCGGTGATGATAACAGCAACAGCCAGCCACACAACCAGACGCACTGGTTCATTTATTAGGACTCAGATCAATAAGGCATGCAAAGGCTGCAGCAGCTTGGTGTTCCTATAGCTAGTAGTCTAGTTCACCAGACCTACTGTATGTCTGACAAGGCACGCGAGGCTGTTGTGTGCCATGTCTTTCAGCTCAAACATACAGCAATTATGAGTGCATTGTGTATGCATGAAACAAGTCTATCGTAAGAGTTATACTCCAACTGTTCACAATAGGGACTTAGACATACATACACTACCGTTCAAAAGTTTGGGGTCACTTAGAAATGTCCTTGTTTTTGAAAGAAAAGCTATTGTTTTTGTCCATTAAAATAACATAAAATTGATCAGAAATACAGTGTAGACATTGTTAATGTTGTAAATAACTATTGTAGCTGGAAACGGCTGATTTTCTATGGAATATCTACATAGGCGTACAGAGGCCCATTATCAGCAACCATCACTCCTGTGTTCCAATGGCACGTTGTCTTAGGTAATCCAAGTTTATCATTTTAAAAGGCTAATTGATCATTAGAAAACCCTTTTGTATTTATGTTAGCACAGCTGAAAACTGTTGTTCTGATTAAAGAAGCAATAAAACTGGCCTTCTTTAGACTAGTTGAGTATCTGGAGCATCAGCATTTGTGGGTTCGATTACAGGCTCAAAATAGCCAGAAACAAATAACTTTCTTCTGAAACTCGTCAGACTATTCTTGTTCTGAGAAATGATGGCTATCCCAAGCGAGAAATTGCCAAGAAACTGAAGATCTCGCACAATGCTGTGTACTACTCCCTTCACAGAACAGCGCAAATTGTCTCTAACCAGAATAGAAAGAGGAGTGGGAGGCCCCGGCGCACAACTGAGCAAGAGGACAAATACATTAGAGTGTCTAGTTTGAGAAACAGATGCCTCACAAGTCCTCAACTGGCAGCTTCATTAAATAGTACCCCCAAAACACCAGTCTCAACGTCAACAGTGAAGAGGCGACTCCGGGATGCTGGCCGCCTTTTCTTTCAAAAACAAGGATATTTCTAAGTGACCCCAAACCTTTGAACGGTAGTGTATATAATATAGGTGTTACACATATGTTCTGCATTTCTCATTTGAGTACAGTGTTAAATCTTGACCAATTCAGAAGTGCTTATGTGTACCTGTTACAGTAGTAGACAGCGTTTCGGAGGTCTAAATCGATGGCTTTTGTGTAACACTCCACCGCACAGCTGTAGTTCTCCTCTTTCATATGATTGTTCCCTGCGTATGAAATGGAGGTATCGCTTTTTGAGAGAATGCCAGTCTGATGATCAGATCACGTCTACTGACAAATGTTACTACAAAATTACCAAACAATGTCACTATGCGAACAAACTGTAGTACACTTGAACTTATCCAACGTGTATTTATCAGAAGTCTACAATACATATTCAAAGTGTCAAGTACCTTCATTCTTCAACTGTTCTGCCCTTTCTGTGTCTTCTGGTGACGGGGATGTCTCTGGTAGCACCAGGTTATTCTGGTCATTCTAATGAAATGCAGTCACATTTGTCTATCAAGCATTATACACACCTTTCCTTTTGTAGTGTACTGCATTTGCGAGATTACAACTGAATTGAGGATGATTGATTAACTGCACACAGACAGATGCATGTTGTAGATTGGGTAAAAGAGTTTGAAACAAGGTAGTGAATCAGAGAGTAACCTTCCCACCTTGAGGAGAGAGTTGAGGAATATTTCAGTGAGAGGTTGTGGTGCTGCGAGATGACAGTCACTGGAGTTGATCTTGAAGGTGGTCTCCAAACATTGTATGGCAACTCCAAGGGCAAAAACAGTGTTGCAATAGCATAATAGTAAACACTGAGTAGCTTCGATTCAATGGAACTGTTTATATTATGGTTATAGGTCCATTAGATAACATAGTGCATATGTTATTATAGTATTTACAAATCCTTGAATTGGAGAGAGCTGAATGCAGTTTTTTATAAGCAGTTTTAGCAAAAACTTTGTGAACAGACAGTGATCCCACACTGACCTACCTTCGAGGCTTTCCTGCTCATCGGAATTCAAAGCAACACAGTGTGTTTGATCTCGCAGGAACTGCACAATAGAGAATGCCAAGCGCTTCTCCACTGCCATTTTCACTTCAAACAACTGGGCATGAGAGGTTTGGAGATAAAGAAGAATAGAATAGAATATTAAAGTTTGGGGACACATAGAATAGAATAGTATAGGAAATGTAAGGGATACATACAATAGAATAGAATAGAATACCACACAGTGAGAGGCTGCAGAGTTCCTTCAAACTAAAGAAGTGTCATGAATGGTTGTTTTATGACAGTTGAACAGTTCTATGGTTACTGGACTCCCTTACTTATGGTATCTCAAGTCACTGTAATGTGGTATGTTGGACCCAAGTTGTTAATACATGGCACCAAATATAGTATGTTACTCCCAGCGGAAAGATGCAAGTCTGTTTCCAAGACAACTCAAGGGAAAATTGTGTGTGTATAAGCCATTCTGTATAAGCAAAACACAGTTCAGTAATCATGAAACCCTCGGTATCATACACACATCACACACATACATTTGATAACTCTTCACTTCACTGTAGATTTCCCAAAATAAGTTACTACTGTTACTTGCAGCTGGACATTCAACGGAATTCAGATTTTGATGTGATACACATTCCACGTGATTTGATTGTGAGATATTGTATTACCGTACACTATAGTAATATAATTACTGCACTGCATAAACTTGCCAGGGGTAACATGTGCCATTATAAATTACACATAACCTACACAACAAGGGGCACATGGGAGAGATGGACCCCATGCTTTCCCATATTATAAGATAAACATGGCTTTGAAATAAAATATGACAGTATACAATCAATGTGTGGCAAAAAAAACAACAACTTTGATTTCAATTAATTATCTCTTGTGTGATCAATAGTTTTGCAACCATGCATAATAACCTCACAATGTTGACATTTGAAAAGTCTAAAATTCATAATCATGCCTGTTTGACATTTCAAGAACAGGCAACCTCTGTTCTGTTGACATAGTCCCTTCTAATAACAAAAGATGTAGTGTTGACATGGGATGATGCTGTGTAGCTATGTGATGTAATGCCGACTAGGGACTTGAGATGTCATCATGTCAACCTAATGCATCATCATCTAAAGTAAATAGCAGTCGTTGATGACAGACATATATTGATTATTTACATAGCGTGTCCAAATACATCATCATCCATGATGATCACCGACAGTGCGCCCCTCTACCCATAGTCTGCAGCCTATAATAATGACTGAGCATCGCTATAATGAAGCAGCCATTCACCGGAGAAAAACAAAGGCAGGCTGATATCTCTTTCCTATCCTTCTAAATATAGTACTGTAACATTGTAAATAACAACATTGATTCAAGGGATGTCATTCGACGCCCCCGCCCACCTACCTGAGATATTTTCCAGCAGACCCCGCTATGGTGTCATGAGAACTTCTGTCAGATTGATCGCATCTCCGGCGCCTGCGCATTTCACAACGGAAGTGAACAGATTCATAATAGCACGACTGGGGCTCATTTTAGTTCAATGCTGGAGCTGTCAAGTACAGCAAAGGTTGGAGGAGAGAGGGTTTGCGAATTGCACGCAAAAAACTGCATGAACTAGCTGTTGGCATGTTTTTGATAATAATTGTAGTGTGCCGAACACCTTGCAGGTAGGCTACTGTCAAAGTCGTGCTCGTGTTTGTTAATTCCACATTAATTATTGATGTTGCTGTGTTACTAGTTGCCATAGCTAAGGGAGGTACTATAATTAACCAAAGGCATGAATCATGTGTGACTTTTATAGGCATACCGTGCAAGCTATGAAACAAGAGAACTATGAGCTCCCCAGGTCTTATAAAGATTTAATGTATGGAGAGTATAACATTATTTCGTTGTTGTTAAAGCCGTAAAACTACACCTTACAAGTCCAGTTACCATTTTTTTTTGAAAGGTTGGACATTGAGTATGTAATTTATGTACGCCAGTCCATTTTAAATTTTATGAGCGCATATCAAGTTTCCATCTCATTGCCGTTGAGGTCATGCCAAATAAGTCGGCTGGCTGGCTGGATGGACATCGTTAGCCAGGAAAAAAATGCACAGCATTTGTCTGTATTGGAGTTGTTGGGTGGTTCAAGTTCCGTGGCTTTGCCTATGACCTTTAATAATGTATTGTTTGTTTACTTAATCGGTTTCGCAATGACTCAAGGGTATATAGAAGCTATAGGCGCTTACACTTGATAGGATACATGTGCTTGATATTACAAAAACTGTGTTAGAACTACTGTGTAGTACATTGTTAGAACTACTGTGTAGTACATTGGCAATGTTACATTCTCTTAAGCCCACAGAACAGCCCAGAGACAATCTAACAGTAAGTTCTCACACTGCACTGCAACATTGTAGAGCTACTAGTTGTTACAGTGTAGCTAAAACAGTTAATAACAGTGTTTCATCATATATAGCTTTTATAACCTTGAGTCATTTGAGGTAAAAAGGAGAGACACTTTTTCTGTGTACTGTAACATTGGCAATGTCACATTGTCTATTCTTGGAATGATCACACACTGCAACAATCTAATTGCTATCCCTTTCTGTCTGAAATGACTGCTACAGTAACCTATGGCAACTTAAGCTACATTTAATTCAGTTATGCTTTTATATATTTTTATTTTATTTTAACAGCCAGTACAAAAGCACAACAAAGCCTTTTTATGACATAGCCTACTATAATCTCAAGGTTATGTAGGCCTGTAACCATTTTCACTAATATGTGTTGTGGGATCAGTTATCTGGGTAAATGTAACCAAGTGGTAGTGACGATCGTGCGAAAGTCTTAAAGGCCATTAAATAAAAGAAAATAGCATCTGACAGTCTGTAAATACTTAATATTTTCTAACCCAGTGGTCACTTTCTCAGTCAAAAAGCAAGCCAATATATACCGCTCAGATTAAAAAAAAAAAAAACATGACTTAAACAATGTAACATTAACGTAATAAAAACAATTCTGTAGGAATGAGGTTTGTGCAGTAGGCCTAATACATTATCATAGCATATTGGCTATATGCCTAGCCTGGCAATTGTTCTTTGTTCTTCAGACCAAAAATATATTTCAAAACTCAAGCTTTGATATTAAAATAGATCAGTTGGTGTAGCACTTGCAAGGTACAGCTGAGGGGGACGGGGGACGGGGGACGAGGTCAAATCATGACGTCAGTGATCTTCAGCTCGGAAAGTCGGAGCTCTATAAAACAATCCAGTTGCCTTGAATGCACTGACGTCGGAAGTAGAGGATTTCCGAATTCCCAGTGGTTTTGAACATGGCATTAGTCTCAGCGGAGGGAGAGAAAGAGCAGCAGAGGGTCCGCCTCTCACGGTCCTTGTTCTATCCTTCCTTTCCTCCGGTGAGACTGACCAGAGAGCGGACACCGTTTTCCACCAGATGGCGAAACTCGAGTCGCACATCATCTGCCTCATGCACAACTTCATGTTATTCCTAAAACCAGAGAAAGTGAAATATTCCTCGATATTAAAATATACATGACGAGCTGCTAATAATAATAAAAACGCAGGGCTATCGATACACTTGTCTGCTCATTGATTGGACGTAGGGAGACGCGCATTTTATGTTTTGCAGCCAAAAACATTAATGGCCTCTTTAATGTTGAATAAAAACAGTATTGACAGTGCTGAATAAAAAAATAGACATGTACTGACTCATAAAAACAGCAACTCTTTCCTTTATTCTTTGACAGTCTCTCTCTGGTCATGGTTTTACAAGTCACGAAATCTCAGGTAGGCTAGTATCAAAACTTTGGCGCGGTGATTTGAGATATGCGATTGGCCAGCGCAGGAGGCGCACTCGATTTAGCCACAGATCTCCCGGTCCACCCGGTAGCCTGAGTTTGTTTTTTCAGACAAATTAAATGGTTCCAAATGGGAACACTTGGTCTCACCGGTGTACAGGGCTTCTGAATCAAGTGCATCTACGATCAACAGCGCAACACGAAAAAAAGGAGCGCAAGCCTTTGTCGTTGGCTTTTCTACAGAAATATTTGGTGATTGACTAGGAATGCCAGTCGCGATCGATCGGTTGGTGACTACTGTTTTAACCTAACGCAATCGTTGCTTAATATGGACTGGTGCCATTTAGTCTAACTATGGGTGTGTGTGAAGATTAGAGTTTAAGATACATCTTTCCTTGTATTTCTTAGCATTCCAGTATGTTTCCTAGAATTTACAGTATTTCAAGTTAATTAAATCACCCTGAGGTTATATGAAATGTACAAAAAGTTGCGAATGTCATGCACATGATTTTGTCGTTTTTTGTAATTATTTTATTTTCTCCAGAGTGTTTGGTTCTAAACCCGGTGTGAGAATGACGCTGCAGAATGGGCTGGTGTTACCTGTTACCAAAAACTGTTACCATGCAGTCGCAGTAGCTAGCACAGCAGACTACAACAACAGGAACACCCTGAGATGGGACCTGACCCCAGACCAGATCAAGACCATGACAGAGAGCCTGGTCCAGAGGATCAAACAGGTCTACGATGACATTGGATCTCTGGACATAGAACAAGTGTCCATTGAAAACACCTTAAAAGCCCTGGCCAATGCCAAATTAGAATATGCAGGTAAGTTATTGTCTGATCTGGGCCACACTGATCTTGGTTAATTAAAAGGTCACAAACGTGTTTTTAATGTTGAAACAGTGAAATCAAACTTTTTATATAGAGATGTCTCTCGCTTCACATTTTTTTATGCAGTAATTACACATTTTTAGACAACACTTCTGCTCCAGTTGTTTGAACTCAAAGCTCTTTTTGTTTCTTCCCTGGACCACTAATCTATAATGTATTTCTATAGTCTACCCTGGACCACTAATCTATAATGTATTTCTATAGTCTACCCTGGACCAACTAATCTATAATGTATTTCTATAGTCTACCCTGGACCACTAATCTATAATGTATTTCTATAGTCTACCCTGGACCACTAATCTATAATGTATTTCTATAGTCTACCCTGGACCACTAATCTATAATGTATTTCTATAGTCTACCCTGGACCACTAATCTATAATGTATTTCTATAGTCTACCCTGGACCACTAATCTATAATGTATTTCTATAGTCTTACCCTGGACCCACTAATCTATAATGTATTTCTATATCTACCCTGGACCACTAATCTATAATGTATTTCTATAGTCTACCCTGGACCACTAATCTATAATGTATTTCTATAGTCTACCCTGGACCAGCTGAATATGCCACCTTTATCTTGCCTGCATTTGTTCCCCAGCACAGCGCCATGTTCTGGATTTCCCCCAATACGTGTCTGCTTGTAAGGAGGTGCGCTCAGCGAGCACAGAAGCAGACAAGAAGCTGTCTGACTTTGATGTGGAGACAAGTATGAGGGAAGATGTGTTTCACAGAGTGATTGCCTTGCAGGTACAATTAACTAATTAACTACCTATTAACTAACTAATGTAGGTACAATATATACATACACATATGGCCTAATTAATTTATGACAAAGTATGGAGGGAGCCAAATAATATTTATTTCAAGGTCATTTTGAGGTGTTAGGTAATTAAATTGTTGGCTTTGGCTAGTTGGTAGCGTAGCATACTGAGAGTTCATTCGTTCTAAATGTGCCCTCATTTGATACCATTGGTTCATATTTAGCCTACAGTAATTTGATCCCGATAACGGTCTGGCACCAGCTGATGCCAAGTGGCTTGATCCCGCTAAAAAACACTGTTAGTCCACTGACCATCATTTTCACATATCATAGATAGTGAACTGGTCAATCCACACATTGACACATTATTTCATAATCAACCAATTGATTTGGATCAATAATCTGGAAGAGGTTTGTACTCCCAAAACACTGAGATGAGACAGTGTTCTCTCCAGACTATTTATTGCCCTTTGTAATGAAGTTGTATCCATGGCCACAGCTATTTCATTGAGAGACCAGATTAAGTCCTCACTGTCATTGGGGCCCTGGAAGCAGTCAAGGTACCGACAGACATTTGACGGTGGAGACCCCTCCAACCGCTGCCAGGTGGAGGCCTAGCGGACTGACAGAACCACACAAACACACACACCAACAAACACACACATAAATCACACCAAAGGTAGTCAATGGGACATATGGGTAATATTAAATGTTCTGCCAACATGGCACAAGTGCATCCTCAGAGAGTGGTCTGATTTTTTTCTTGCAGGAGAAGCAGCTGGACAATCTAACGCCTGAGGCCAAGAGATTCTTAGACCGTCTTATCACATTAGGGAAGAGGAATGGATTGCACTTGTCAAAGGATATACAGGAGGTAATACAAACTGTGGAGTTTCATACACATAAGGGAAAGGATTCCTCAGTGGCGCTTAAGTGCTGAAAACAACATTACATTTGTTTGAAGATTTGATATGAGGCTGTTATGTGATTTGTAGCGCTGAAAGTCAAACAGTCTATACTTTCGGCATTGTAGAGTTCTCATAACAATGTGGTAATTTCTTCTCTCTAGGAAGTCAAAAGATTGTCAAAACTCATCAGTGAACTCTCAATCGACTTCAACCAAAATCTAAATGAGGAAAACACGTATCTAACATTCAGTGAAAATGAACTAAGTAAGCAGAACCAGCACTAAAAGAAATGAAACGACTATCTATGATTGTCCTTCATACAGTGCATTCGGAAAGTATTCAGACCCCTTGACTTTTTCCACATCTTATTACGATACAGCCTTATTCTAAAATGTATTAAATTAATGGTTTTCCTCATCAATCTACACACAGTACCCCATAATGACGAAGCGAAAACAGGTTTTTAGACATTTTTGCAAATGTATATATTATGAAACAGAAATGTACATAAGTATTACATAAGTATTCAGACCCTTTGCTATTAGACTGGAAATTGAGCTCAGGTGCATCCTGTTTCCATTGATCATCCTTGAGATGTTTCTACAACTTGATTGGAGTTCACCTGTGGTAAATTCAATTGATTGGACATGATTTGGAAAGGCACACACCTGTCTGTATAAGGTCCCACAGTTGACAGTGCATGTCAGAGCAAAAACCAAGTCATGAGGTCAAAGGAATTGTCCGTAGAGCTCCGAGACAGGATTGTGTCGAGGCACAGATCTGGGGAAGGGTACCAAAACATTTCTGCAGATTTTAAGGTCCCTAAGGACACAGTAGCCTCCATCATTATTACATGGAAGAAGTTTGGAATCACCAAGACTCTTCCTAGAGCAGCAGGGACTGGGAGCCTAGTCAGGATCGAGGGAAAGATGACCGGAGCAAAGTACAGAGAGATACTTGATGAAAACCTGCCACAGAGCTCTTAGGACCTCAGACTGGGGCAAAGGTTCTCCTTCCAACAGGACAATTGCCCTAAGCACACAGCCAAGACAATGCAAGAATGGCTTCGGGACAAGTCTCTGAATGTCCTTGAGTGGCCCAGCCAGAGCCCGGACTTGAACCCGATTAATCATCTCTGGAGAGACCTAAAAATAGCTGTGCAACAACGCTCTCCATCCAACCTGACAGAGCTTGAGAGTATCTGCAGAGAAGAATGGGAGAAACTCCCCAAATACAGGTGTGCGAAACTTGTAGCGTTATACCGAAAAGACTCGAGGCTGTAATCGCTGCCAAAGGTGCTTCAACAAAGTACTGAGTAAAGGGTTTGACAACTT
Organism: Salvelinus sp. IW2-2015; assembly: GCF_002910315.2. Taxonomy (NCBI): domain Eukaryota; kingdom Metazoa; phylum Chordata; class Actinopteri; order Salmoniformes; family Salmonidae; genus Salvelinus; species Salvelinus sp. IW2-2015. Next base: position 25,618,830 of record NC_036842.1, read on the forward strand.
ATGTAAATGTAATATTTCTGTTTTAGATTTTTAAAATAAATTTGCAAAAATATCTAAAAACCTGTTTTTGCTTTGTAATTATGGGGTATTGAGTTAAGATCAATGAGGGGGAAAAAACAGTTTAATCCATTTTAGAATAAGGCTGTAGTGTAACAAATGTGGAAAGTCAAGGGATCTGAATACTTTCCGAAGGCACTGTGTATTCTTGTCATAATATGTTCTTCATATATCCTTGATATATCATTACCATGTTTCTCCGAATATTTGGGTGTTGACTCCTGCTTTTTGCCTCAAAGGTGGCCTAGCGGATAGCTATCTGAATGGTCTGGAGAAGACTGAGGACAGGCGGTACAAGGTAACCTTGGCATACCCTCACTACTACCCCCTGATGAAGAGGTGCCACATGGCTGAGACCAGGAGGAAGATGGAGACTGCTTTCCATAGCAGATGTAAGGAGGTAAAACCACCTGCTCTTGGTCCACATGTATTTTTAAAAAGAGTTATCCAAATAAAATGTGTAATGGATCAATATATTTATTTATTTATTTATTGTTTGTTTGGTTGGTTGATCAATTGATTGATTGATAGTTTTTTTAATCAGCAGTGTTGTTTTGCCACTTGGCATCAATAACAACGTTTGGAATTATAAGGGTGCCAAGGGGTGCAGTTCCTTCAGAAATCAAGGCACCCTAAAAAAATGCAATATTATAATAAGTTTAACCAACTTTTTCAGGGCATCCCCAAGACCAGTTTACTTATTGACAGAGTTCAGAGAGTTCTCATGAAAGTCAACATACAGTGCTTATGACCACGTGTGCCAGACTTCCTGAAAGTTTTCTATTTCCAGGTAAAAGATTGTCTTGTTGCAGGTAAACACAGTCATTCTGGAGAAGCTGATTGAGCTGAGGTCAAAGGTGGCACAGCTACTGGGTTTCAGTACCCACGCCAACTGTGTGCTTGAGATGAACATGGCCAAGAATACCAACAATGTGGCATGCTTTCTAGGTATGACCTCTTATTTGACTAAACAACTTGACCCTCCACTGTGTGTCAATATGGCAAAAACTCTTATTGCTCAACAGTAACCTCATAGAGATGGAAACGTATTATATCATTTTTCTGTATGCCTGACAAATATCAATAAATCAATGTAGAACTTTATTACACAGTATTCAGATATGTAACAAACAGGTAATGCCTTACCAATAGTCAGATTCGAAAAATGTTGGTCAGTCAGCTGCCTCTGTTATTCAAATTGTGTGCTTCATTAACTTCTCTAGCACTGATAACAAAAACACAAAAAACACTTTTTGAAATTGAGGTGAGGTGTCATTCACTCAATTTTGATATATTTTCCATGTCCCCTACTTCACAGATGAGTTCTATGCGACACTGAAGCCGGTGGGAATCAAGGAAAGGAAGTATATCCTGGCCCTGAAGAAGAGGGACTGTGCCATGCGGGGAAAGGCCTTCGATGGACAGATCAACGCCTGGGACCTGCCCTACTACATGAACCAGGTGGAGCAGGTGAAGTTTGCTGTAGACAAGGACAAGCTGATCGAGTACTTCTCTCTGGAGGTGGTGACGGAGGGGTTGCTCAGTATCTACCAGGAACTGCTTGGCCTCAACTTTAAGCGGGTAAACAGCGCCCACGTGTGGCACGACAACGTCAGCCTCTACTCTGTACTGGACACGGCCACTGGGGAGGAGATAGGCCGGTTCTACTTGGACCTGCATCCCAGGTGAAAGGCCAGGGAAATATGAACATCAGCAGGACTGTGGGGTGCTATCGGGGCTATAGTTGTACACTCCTGGTAGGGATACAGGGTTAATTGCTCTCGTTGAAGCTACCATAGCACACTATTGTGGCTAATTTTAAGGTTCAGAGTGTGATTCACACTGTGCTTGATGTTGAGTCATTTACCTTGTGTCCTCTCTCCAGAGAAGGGAAGTACGGTCATGCTGCCTGCTTTGGGCTCCAGCCGGGCTGCCTGGGGCCTGATGGGAAACGTATGCTGCCGGTTGCGGCCATGGTGGCCAACTTCACCAAGCCTACAAAAGGCTGGCCCTCTCTGCTGCAGCACCACGAGGTGGAGACCTTCTTCCATGAGTTTGGCCACGTCATGCACGAGCTCTGCTCTAGGGTAGGCTTTTATGCTGGGGAGTGATATTCAGTAGCATATCAGTAGCATATATTATGAAGTCAAGCACACATACGAAACACTAGCCTCGATTAAATTATCACCAGCATGGTCCTGAAGTGATACAGTGTATTATGATCTCCACGGCCCTCCCTAGACGACGTTCTCAGAGTTCAGTGGGACCCTGGTGGAGACAGACTTTGTGGAGGTGCCATCTCAGATGCTGGAGAACTGGGTATGGGAGAAGGAGCCCCTGAGGAGGATGTCTCGGCACTACAAAGACGGCAGCCCCATCCCTGACAACCTGCTCAACAAACTCATCGCCTCCAGAGTCGCCAACACAGGTCAGGGATCACACATACACTGTAATAAGGTAACTAAGAAGGGTAGTAGTGCATTTATCCCATTGGATCTATCGTACTGGATATACAGTGCATTCTGAAGGTATTCAGACCCCTTGACTTTTTTCACATTTTGTTACGTTACAGCCTTATTCAAACATGTTAAAAAAAATGTATTCCTTCATTAATTTACACACAATACCATTGCTGCACAGCTATTTTCAGGTCTCTCTAGAGTTGTTCGATCGAGTTCAAGTCCGGGCTCTGGCTGGGACACTCAAGGACCTTCAGAGACTTGCCCCGAAGCCACTCCTGCGTTGTCTTGGCTGTGTGCTTAGGGCCATTGCCCTGTTGGAAGGTGAACCTTCGCCCCAGTCTGAGGTCCTGAGCGCTCTGGAGCAGGTTTTCATCAAGGATCTCTCTGTACTTTGCTCCTTTCATCTTTCCCTTGATCCTGACTAGTCTCCCAGTCCCTGCCTCTGAAAAACATCTCCACAGCATAATGCTGCCACCACCATGCTTCACCGTAGGGATGGTGCCAGGTTTCCTCCAGATGTGACACTTGGCATTGTAGCGTCATACCCAAGAAGACTCAAGGCTGTAATCGCTGCCAACGGTGCATCAACAAAGTACTCAGTAAAGGGTCTGAATACTTATGTAAATGTGATATTTCAGTTTAATTTTTTTGTAAATTTGCAAAAATATCTAAAAACCTCTTTTTGCTTTGTCATTATGGGGTATTGTGTGTAGATTGATGAGGGGGAAAAAACAATTTAATCAATTTTAGAACAAGGCTGTAATGTAACAACATTTTGAAAAGGTCTAGGGGTCTAAATACTTTCCAAATGGATAGCATCCATAGTCTTTGGTAGCATGCATTTCTGTTCCCTTCAAATCCAAAATATTTGTTAAAATACCATTAAAATAACTTGACATCCAATAGACTCCCACTCATGTGCCTGTCTTGTTCAGGTCTGATGAACCTGCGTCAGGTAGTGCTTAGTAAAGTGGACCAGTCTCTGCACACCAAGTCCCATGCCGACACTGCCAAGGTGTTCGCCAAGCACTGCCAAGACATCCTGGGGATCCCCGCTACTCCAGGTCTCACACCAGTGATAATATAATGCCATTTAATTAGAATATGAATGTACATTACAATTCAAATATTAAAACAATGTTCCTCCCGTAAGGATTTATTGTTCTTTAAGAATACAACATGATTCTTTTTTACTCCAGGTACAAATATGACAGCTAGTTTTAGTCACTTGGCTGGGGGCTACGATGGCCAGTACTATGGCTACCTGTGGAGCGAGGTCTATTCCATGGACCTCTTCTTCAGTCGTTTCAAAAAGGAAGGAATCATGAACCCCAAGGTGTGGCAAAATCAATCCACTCCCCATTCATCTTGAGTTAACATATTTAAAAATTGGTATGCATCTATACTTTTCATAAAGAAAGAATTTAAGCCTTCAAGTTCCATTTGATTGGCAACCATCTTTGAGTGCTACCTTGTGTGTGAGTAATATTACACCATTTATCATACTCTACTCTTATGTACCCAAAATGTACTTGAATTTAAGCCTTAAAGTTTGACTGACATGTTTTGTATGCCCATCTTATCATCAGGTGGGGAAGGAGTACAGAAGGGTGATTCTGGAGGCTGGTGGTTCTGTGGATGGAAGGGACATGCTGAAGACCTTCCTGGGTCGTGAACCTTGCCAGGATGCCTTCTTTCAATGCAAGGGATTGGCCAAAGCTGAGGGAACACTGAATGGTCGTCACTGACTCCCTCTCACTCCACATTAAAAGGATATTTTGGGATTTGGGCAAAGAGGCTCTTTGAAGAACTTCCTTCAAACTGACAATATGATGACAATATTTTTTGCTTTTTGTACAGTTTATATACATGCCTTCAGAAAGTATACACACCCCTTGACTTTTCCAAATGTTGTTGTGTTACAGCCTGAATTTAAAATGGATTCAATTTAGATGTTATGGCACTGGCCTACACACAATACCCCATTATGTCAAAGTCTAATTCAGTTTTTCTATTAATTAAAAATGAAAAGATGAAATGTCTTGATTCAATAAGTATTCAACCTCTTTGGTATGGCAAGCCTAAATAAGTTCAAGAGTAAAAATGTGCTTAATAAGTAACAAAATAAGTTGCATGACTACCTCATCTCTGTACCCCACACATACAATTACCTTTAAGGTCCCTCAGTCGAGCAGTGCATTTCAAACACAGATTCAACCACAAAGACCAGGGAGGTTTTCCAATGCCTCAAAAAGAAGGGCACCTATTGGTAAATGGGTAAAAATAAAAAAGCAGACATTGACTATCCCTTTGAGCATGGTGAAGTTATTAATTACACTTTTTGTCCTGAATACAAAGTGTTATGTTTTGGGCAAATCCAATACAACACGTTACTGAGTACCACTCCAAATTTTCAAGTATAGTGGTGGCTGAATGTTATGGGTATGCTTATAATCGTTAATGACTGGGGAGTTTTTCAGGATAAAAAAGAAACAGAATGGAGCAAAGCACTGGCAAAATCCTAGAGTAAAACCTGGTTCAGTCTGCTTTCCACCAGATACTGGGAGACCTTTTAAAAAATGTATTTAATCATTTTTTACTTCAGTTTATTTTAGTAAATACTTTCTTAACACTTTTTCTTCTTAAAACTGCATTGTTAAGGGCTTGTAAGTAAGCATTTCACTGTAAGGTCTACACCTGCTGTATTCGGCGCATGTCACAAATAACATTTGATTTGATTTAAGACACAAGGCCAAATCTACACTTGAGTTACTTACCAAGAAGACAGTGAATGTTCCTGATTAACCGTTTTCACTTAAATTTACTTGAAAATCTATGGCAAGACCTGGAAATATTTATCTAGCAATGATCAACAACCAATTTGACATGGCTTGAGGAATTTTGAAAAGAATAATGGTCAAATGGTGCACAATCCAGGTGTGGAAATCTCTTAGGGACTTACCCAGAAAGACTCACAACTGTAATCGTTGCCAAAGGTGCTTCTACAAAATATTGAAAACTTATGTAAATTAGATATTTCTGGGTTTTAATTTTCAATAAATATGAATACATTTCTAAAAACATGTTTTCACTTTGTCATTATGGGGCCTTGTGTGTAGATTGGTGAAGAAAAAAATCTATTTAATCCATTTTCAATTCATGCTGTTACACAACAAAATGTGGAATAAATCAAGGGGTATCAATACTGTCTGAAGGCACTGTATCGGTTGTTATTGTATTGGAGTTGCCATGTTTAATTTTAGCTCCCGAGTGGTGTGCGGTCTAAGGCACTGCATCTCAGTGCTAGAGGCGTCACTACAGACCCTGGTTCGATCCCAGGCAGTATCACAACTGTCCGTGATTGGGAGTCCCATAGAGTGGCACACAATTGTCCCAGCGTCGTCCGGGTTAGGGGAGGATTTGACCGGGTAGGCCGTCATTGTAAATAAAAATTTGTTCTTCACTGACTTGTCTAGTTAAATAAAGGTTAAATAAAAAATTAAAAAATTATAATTCTGTTAATTGTTTGAGTGCCATACAAGATGGTGCCGAAAGAGATAGCAGCTTCGATTCAAGTCCTTAGGAAAATGTGTAGTATTTCGTTTTTTTATGTATTATTTATTACATTGTTAGCCCAGAAAACCTTAAGTGTTATTAGAATTATTTGATATCAGAGAGACGTCAACTTACCAGCACAACCAGCGCCATGACCAGGAATCCGACTTTCCCAAAGCGGATCCTTTGTCTGCACCTCCCAGGGCATTTGAACAGATTCCAGAGGCCGATCCAAAACAACGCCGCCGGAGGAGAGGGTGCCGGAGCGGTCTTCTAGTGAGGCTTCGGATGCGAGCACACAACCCACCACTCCTGTGTATATTACTCACTAATGTCCAGTCCCTAGTTAGCGAAGTCGACGAAATCTGGCCAAGAGTTGCTTTCCAAAGAGATATCCGGGATTGTAATATACTCTGTTTCACGGAAACATGGCTAGCGGGGGACATGCTGTCGGAGTCCATACAGCCAACGTGATTTTCAGTGCATCGCGCCGACAGGAATAAACATCTCTCCGGTAAGAAGAAGGGCGGGGGTGTGTGTTTCATGATTAATGACTCATGGTGTAATTGTAACAACATACAGGAACTCAAGTCGTTTTGTTCACCTGACCTAGAATTCCTCACAATCAAATGCCGACCGTATTATCTCCCAAGAAAACTACTCGGTTATCGTCACAGCCGTGTATATCCCCCCGCAAGCGGATACCAAGACGGCCATCAAGGAACTACACCCGACTTTATGCGAACTGGAAACCATATATCCTGAGGCTGCATTTATTGTAGCTGGGGATTTTAACAAAGCTAATTTGAGAACAAGGCTACCTAAATTCTATCAGCATATCGATTGTTGTACACGAGCGAGTAACACGCTCGACCATTGCTACTCTAACTTCCACGATGCAAACAAGGCCCTCCCCCGCCCTCCTTTTGGCAAATCTGACCATGACTCCATCTTTTTGCTCCCCTCCTATAGGCAGAAACTTAACAGAAAGCGCCCGTGCTTAGGTCTATCCAACGCTGGTCTGACCAATCGGATTCCACACTTCAAGATTGCTTCGATCACGTGGACTGGATATGTTCCGGGTAGCCTCAGATAATAACATTGACGTTAACGCTGACTCGGTGAGCGAGTTTGTAAGGAAGTGTATAGGAGATGTTGTACCCACTGTGACTATTAAAACCTTCCCTAACCAGAAACCATGGATTGATGGCAGCATTCACGCAAAGCTGAAAGCACATTCCACCGCATTCAATCATGCCAAGGCGACTGGAAATATGACCGAATGCAAACAGAGTAGTTATTCCCTCCATAAGGCAATCAAACAAGCAAAGTGTCAGTATAGAGACAAAGTGGAGTCGCAATTCAATGGCTCAAACACGAGACGTATGTGGCAGGGTCTACAGACATTCACAGATTACAAAAAAGAAAACCAGCCCCATCGTGGATATCGACGTCTTGCTTCCAGACAAATTAAACAACTTCTTAGCGCGTTTTGAGGACAAAACAGTGCCATCGACGCGGCCGGCTACCAAAGACTGTGGGCTCTCCTTCTCCGTGGCCGACGTGAGTAAAACATTTAAACGTGTTAACCCTTGCAAGGCTGCCGGCCCAGACGGCATCCCTATCTGCGTCCTCAGAGCATGCGCAGACCAGCTGGCTGGTGTGTTTACAGATATATTCAATCAATCCCTATCCCAGTCTGCTGTCCCCACATGCTTCAAGATGGCCACCATTGTTCCTGTTCCCAAGAAAGCTAACTAAATGACTATCGCCCTGTTGCACTCACTTCTGTCATCATGAAGTGCTTTGAGAGACTAGTCAAGGATCATATGACCGCCTCCCTAACTGTCACCCTAGACCCACTTCAATTTGCTTACCGCTCCAATAGGTCCACACACTGCACACTGCCTTATCCCATCTGGACAAGAGGAATACCTATGTAAGAATGCTGTTCATTGACTACAGCTCAGCATTCAACACCATAGTACCCTCCAAACTCATCATTAAGCTTAAGACCCTGGGTCTCGACCCTGCCCTGTGCAACTGAGTCCTGGACTTCCTGACGGGCCGCCCCCAGGTGGTGAAGGTAGAAAACATCTCCACTTCACTGATCCTCAACACTGGGGCCGCACAAGGGTGCGTTCTCAGCCCCCTCCTGTTCACCTGTACTCCCTATTCACCCACGACTGCATGGCTATGCACGCCTCCAACTCAATCATCAAGTTTGCAGACGACACAACAGTGGTAGGCTTGAATACCAACAACGACGAGACAACCTACAGGGAGGAGGTGAGGGCCCTCAGAGTGTGGGGTCACCTCTCACTCAATGTCAGCAAAACAAAAGAGATGATCGTGGACTTCAGGAAACAGCAAAGGGAGCACTCCCCTATCCACATCGACAGGACAGCAGTGGAGAAGGTGGAAAGTTTTAAGTTCCTCTGTGTTCATATCACCGACAAACTGAAATGGTCCACACACACAGACAGTGTGGTGAAGAAGGCGCAACATCGCCTCTTCAACCTCAGGAGGCTGAAAAAATGTGGCTTGTCACTGAAAACCCTAACTTTTACAGGTGCACAATTGAGAGCCTCCTGTCGGGCTGTTTCACCGCCTGGTACGGCAACTGCACCGCCCACATCCAAAAGGTTCTCCAGAGGGTGGTGCGGCCTGCGCAACGCATCAACGGGGGCAAATTACCTGCCCTCCAGGACACCTACAACACCCAATGTCACAGGAAGGCAAAAAAGATCATCAAGGACAATAACCACCCGAGCCACTGCCTGTTCACCCCGCTTCCATCCAGAAGGCGAGGTCAGTACAGGTGCTTTAGAGCTGAGACAGAGAGATTGAAAAACAGCTTCTATCTCAAGGCCATCAGATTGTTAAACAGCCACCACTAGCACAGAGAGGCGGCTGCCTACCTACAGACTTGATATCAATGGCCATTTTAATAAATGGAACACTAGTCACTTTAATAATGCCACTTTAAGAATGTTTACATATCTCGCATTACATATCTCATATGTATATAATGTATACTGTATCCTTCACTATTTATTTTTTACTATCTATTGCATCTTAGCCGCTCTGTCACTGCTCATCCATATATTTTATACTTATATATTCTTATCCCATTCCTTTACTAGATTGTGTGTATTAGGTTTTGTTGTTGAATTTGTTAGGTATTAGGCTTTGTTGTAGAATTGTTAGATATTACCTGTTAGATACTGCTACACAGTTGGATCTAGAAGCATGAGCATTTCGTACACTCACAATAAAATTTGATTTGATTTAGTAGTAAGGTGGGAGGAGTGTTCCCTCACATGAAAGGGCTTGTTTTTGTGTGAGAAATTCTGTCCTACCTTGATATTTGATGACTATATAGTCTTATATACTGGCAAAGCTGGGAACAGAAAAGGCAACTGCAAAAGTATGATCATTTTTAATTAGTCAATGTGAAAAGGTACAGTATCTCAAAAAGATGACAATACTTGGACATACCTCAATTGTTATTTGTGTGTCCACAAGAGGGAGACAAAACATCATACATCATCACATTACACTGACCATTGTATATTTGGGCCAGTTTCCAGGGTCCAGACCCAGATTAAGCCTATTCCTCGACTAAAAAGCACTTCAATTGAGATTCTCAATTGGGCATGCTTTTCAGTCCCGAGTTAGATGTAATCTGGGTCTTGGAAACTGGCCATTGGTTTCCACTAGGTTTCCAATAGGCTAGGCTAGGCTGGAACATCGTGACAGAATCCTCTCTTGTAATGTAATTTGCCCACGAGGTGATGTATAAATCATATTCTTTCAAATGCTGTTCATATTCGTTCAAATACAGTATATGCTATTGCACTTGTAGCTACATTGATGGTCTTCAGTCGCTCTGTTGTATTTGGGAGTCATTTATTTAACCAAATGTTTAGGATGATCCCAGTCCTTCTAGGCACTAGTCTAGTAGACGACATTTGATGTATAGACGTGTCAGCCTCAGAATTTTTATGTCATGTCACAACAACCCTTATTCCCCAATTCATCTTCACAGGCGGGACACCTTTACATGGGTGACATTTTCCCTACAAGAGGAGATTATAATTTATTCACAAGGCCCTGTTCCAATATGGCTGTGTTCAGACAGGCAGCCCAATTTTTTTTCACTAATTGGTCTATTAATGAAATTGGTCAAAAGGCCAATTAGTGGAAAAAAATATCAGAAAGCAGCCCAAGATCCTTTTCCATTTCCTTACATCATTCCCTCCTTCCTCTCTTGAAGCTATCACTGATGTGACCTTATAAAGGATTGATGAAAGCTATGCAGTGTATCATTACTTTAATCTATTGAAATGGTATCAGTGATTACGTCAAGGAAGGGAGGAAAATCTAGATCATGCGTCAAATTATTATTGTAACATTCCATCACCACCATCACTTTACTCTGGGATAATCTCAATTGAAATCTTCTCGTGTCCTCTATCACTGATGTGACCCTATAAAGGATTGATGAAAGCTATGCATTGTATCATTACTTTAATCTATTGAAATGGTATCAGTGATTACGTCAAGGAAGGGAGGAAAAATCTAGATCATGCGTCAAATTATTATTGTAACATTCCATCACCACCATCACTTTACTCTGGGATAATCTCAATTGAAATCTTCTCGTGTCCTCTCAGCGCCTCCTTCTCAAAACCCATTGGAGAAGAAGATCAGAGGGGCGGGACCTCTGGGTTTATCATCCAATGGGTTTTGAGAAGGAGGCGCAATAGAGATTCTTCCACTGAGTGAATGTACCCTATGTCATGTCTCTCACTGGAGCTAAGACAAGTCTTGTTCACACAATACCAAATGTACATTATTTTCTGTTGTTAAAATAACCTTCCAAATAATTGTGAGTATCAATATAGCAGCAGATAATCAACTAAAATATGTCCTACCTCTCCACAAACCGTATTGGTGAACATAATTTACAAACGACTAAAACACAATTTTCATTGGTTATATTAACATGCCTATCAGGTAAGTGCACTCAGATGCAAGGTTGTCGCCGTACTGGGCCAACGATACAGCAACATACACTGGTGTTGGCTCGGTAGACTGTGGCCAACGCTGTGTTCTTGCTACAAACGAGATGTATGCATACATTTTTGAATGACAAAAATAACAAGAGATTAGGACTGAAAACATTTGGGTGCGGCGTTCTTCAGAAGAAAGGATTCTGCTTTGGATGTGGTGATTTTTTTTATTATTTTGCCTTCTGTATTTCCTTGGCTGTTGTGGACATTTTGGATTCCTTTTTAGTTTTAATGTTCGTTTTTATATTTTTACCCAAATACAATTATTTTTGATAACTATTTCCCCCGTTGATTTTAGTAATCGCTTTTTGTTTATGTATTGTTTGACTGGACACTTTTTCAGCGAGACGCAAACTCTGAACAATAAACAACTTTTGAGGGGATTGGTCTCGCGAAAGAATGCGTCTGACTGATTAGCTAGCCAGCTAGCTAGCTAGGTGTAGTTTAAGTGGATGCTTGGAAGAAACAAACCTTGTCGGCCAGCGAATTTCTACAGTTTAAAACGTTCGTGGATTTAACCATTTTCGGACTATATATCCAATGAGAAACTAAATCGACACCATTGTATGGTAAGTGAAGTCTAACGACACTCGTTATCACTGTAGCTATATAGGTAGCAGTTGGCTAGTGTGTGTGGTCGCGAACAAACGCTTAAGCTAGTTACCCCGTCGGGTCGCTAGCCGAGGGGGGGTGTATTCCCGCTAGCTTGCACTCTTTACAGGTGGATTTCCTTACGAATGGTGTTGACTAACTAATAATTACTAATGCAGTGGCGTTGGTTGGTTATTGTGGTAAAGCAAACTAGATAGTTTGATGGTTTTACAAGTGGCAATATCACAATCTAGCAATGAACGTTACTCGTTTACTTGTTTTGTTTTCTTACACTGGAATGTCGTTAATGTAACTACTGTTTACTTTCCATTAACGTTAAGCTATCTGACATTAGGTACTTTAATAGGTAGCTAGAAGGCTACCAACCTACAGCCCAATTCATTATCTGACATTGTCAATAAACAGGACTCGTGCCTCTAAACAATCAATATAATGCGGAAATAAGAGGCCAGCAAACTGTAGCTAACGAGATTCAATGTATGTTGTTCATCGCTTCCTGTGTCGCACACCTTCAGTTCGTATTCGAGGACCGATATCCTGCTGTACTCGGCATCTTGGCATTTTCATTTAATTAACTTTTCCCTTTGTTAATAAGATTAGCTATCTAGTATCCAAACTAGCTAACTTCAATCAGTTGGCTTTGATCATGTGTTATTGACCCGAGACAATGAGGCTAATCTCGCGACGGATGTATCTGAAGGTGATAAGAACGTATCTAATGGCATTCTCACTATAGCTACCTAGCTAGAATGATTAGAACCCTGCAATGACTGGGATCGTGGTGGGAGGTGAAAATTCTATCAAATCTTATTTGTTAACCTTTTGTATTTACCCTGGATAAATAGGCTATTACTAGCTTTACCTGTGAGCCATCCTATGCTTAGGTCTATGGAGTAAAGGCTGTCTTTATTTTCTTGAAATAAATACAACATTACTGGTTTGTTACTTTTGTGGTTAGTGAGCCTAGAGAATTAGCAGGTGAGGAATCTAACAGGATATGTTCGAAGGCACTTGGTAGGCTCATCTTCACTGTGGATTATCAATTTCACTACTCTGCACCACAGCACCTCCAGGTTATTAGAACTATCCAAAGGTGAACCTGTTGACCTGACAACCTGAGCTGTTCATTATTGTGTGACAACTGGGGAAAATGCCATCCCATAAAGAGCTTTCCTGTGAGGTTGCCATCCTCTTACAGGTAGTCTCTTTACCACACCTGCTGTCTCGACCTCTGAATGCTCTGCTACGAAAAGCCAACTGACATTTACTCCTGAGGTGCTGACCTATTGCATCCTCTATAACCACTGTAATTATTATTTCACCTTGCTGGTCATCTATGAACATCTTGAAGAACAATCTGGCTGTAATTGCTATGTACTCTTATCTCCACCAGGCACAGCCAGAATAAGACTGGCTAACTCTCAGAGCCTGATTCCACTCTAGGTTTCTTCCTGCCTTTCTCGGGAGTTTTACCTAGGCACCGTGCTTCTACATCTGCATTGCTTGCTCTTTGGGGTTTTAGGCTGGGTTTCTGTGTAAGCACTTTGTGACATCTGCTGATGTAAAAAGGCTTTATAAATACATTTCTTTGACATACAGCAGCAGATGAGTGATCCTTTCGAGGGGTTTTTGACTGATCTTGTTGGTTGGATTGATTCCTTTTAACCATGCCTTGCTATAAAGGAAGTAGGCTATTTGCATTTTGGTTAGTATAATATGGTAGCCAAAACAATCTGACGATTCTGTGATATTTTTTCCATGGCAAAAGGAAAACATGAAGCAGATATTACATTTAAATGTAAGAAAAGCAATACATATGCACATAAAATAAATGTATTCAAATTGGTAACATTTAACAACAAATCATACCATAACCCCACTGCCACCATTGGGCACTCTGTTCACAACGCTGACATCAGCAAATCGCTCACCCACACAACGCCATACAATTATGTATGGAGGCGGCTTATGGTAGAGAAATTAACAATCAATTCTCTGGCAACAGCTCTGGTGGACATTCCTGCAATCAGCATGCCAATTGCACACTCCCTCAACTTGAGACTTCAGTGGCTTTGTGTTGTGTGACAACTGCACATTTGAGTGGCCTTTTGTCCCCAGCACAAGGTGCACCTGAGTAATGATCATGCTGTTTAATCAGCTTCTTAACATGGCACACCTGTCAGGTGGATGGATTATTTAGGCAAAGGAGAAATGCTCACTAACAGGGATTTTAGACAAATTTGTGCGCAAAATTTAAAAGAAGCTTTTTGTGCATATGGAAAATTTCTGGGGTATTTTATTTCAGCTCATGAAATATGGGACCAACACTTTACATGTGTTTATATTTTTGTTTAATGTAACAACTGTATTGACAATATAATTAATTGATATTGTGTGCCTGGGTGTGTGGGAGAGGGAGTTCAATTGGGATTGTGTACAATCCTAGATCTATGATCAGGGGCAACTTTTCAGGGTAAGGTGGTTCAGAGGCCGTGAAACAACTGGGCTGGAGAGCATCCAAGTGAGAAGAGTCAGCACAGCATCTTCTCACCCTTAATTTGAATAAGCATAGAAAAATAAAGAATAGAATGAGAGACAGAGTGCACCAGGGCTGTTACTCTGTGGGTAAAAAGACTGGAGAGACCTGAAAATAGCTGTGCAGCAACACTCCCCATTCAACCTGACAGCTTGAGAGAATCTGCAGAGAAGATTGGGAGAAATTCCCCAAATACAGGTGTGCAAAGCTTGTAGCGTCATACCCGAGAAGACTCGAGGCTGTAATCGCTGCCAAAGGTGCTTCAGCAAAGTACTGAGTAAAGGGTCTGAATGCTTATGTAAATGTGATATTTCAGTTTTTTTGTATTTTATACATTTGCAAAAATGTCAACCTGCTTTTGCTTTGTCATTATGGGGTATTGTGTGTAGATTTATAAGGTTGGAAAAAATAATTAATTTCAGAATACGGCTGTAACGTAACAAAATATGGAAAAAGTCAAGGCGTCTGAATACTTTCCGAATGCACTGTTTATCTAATGTAGTTTATGAAATCAATTAAGACATTGAGCAAATACAAATAAGGCCGCTACATACACCTACTTCAAACCCTACACAATAACACTGATTATTTTACCAGACACAGATTTTTCTTTTTTTTCTGTGCCACCAAAGTTTAGCATACTACTGGTATCATGAACAGGTTTACTAGTTCTGTAACATTATATGGAACAATGTTTAAATTGAACAAATGGTTAGCGGGGAGAGGCTATACAGACACTCCTGGCCTGCAAAGCGATGATGTATGTCGCACAGCTTAGAGCCGAGTGAACTGAATCACACGGTTGTTGCCATTCATTCTCTCCCCATTGAGTAGACTATATCATAGTGACATGTAGATGGCTACCAATATTTGTTATTTCTTGAGTAGGCTGCTATCCTACTATCTAATCATGGTAGGGGAATTTTTCTCTCTCACGATACTAACTACCGCAGACAACACTGATAGGCTACAGTTTCACCTGAGGTTGGTAGGCACCTCACAACGCCGGTCATTCAATTTCGGCTTTAGGGTTTGCTTGTAGGTGGCCCACAACATGGTTTGTGGCTCGTCAATCTGGAAAAACGTTGCGCCGGTAATTTATGGGTCATATATTTTGAACTGCTAGAAACAAGTCATTTTCTCTAGTAATGGTAAAACCATACCTGTCACTTTTTTTCTAATTCGCACAAAAATATATTTACGAGCAATTTAGAGCAGACCAACTTGAGCAAGCTAGCTTAGAGGTACCTACCCAGCAGCTGCTGAAAATATTATTTCACTTCACAGCCGCTTCAAGAAAAGGTTTACTAAAATAGTCTGAGTTTCATGTCTCCCCCGAAAGCATGAGGTTAGCGCCTGAAACGGATCATTTAAATCTACAGTAGGCATAAGCAATTACTGTAAAGAAATACAATATCTTAGACTAGTTTTTACAGTAGGTTTCCAATTACTGTGAAGTCTTTTTCAGCATTTTACCCACAATGCAGTGCAATCTACAGCATAAATGCTGTAAAACAAATTTACGGTATTTTACTGTTCATTCTACATAGTTTTACTGTTGAAATTCCAGAAAGTCTTAGTGTACCTTTTGTTCATGCCAGTTCCACTGGCTCGGCAAATATCCAGCTGTATAAAATGATTAAGTGGAGAGATTTGATGTGAAATTGACTTGAATTTGACAAGACTTTCCACAAAACGCAACAAACAGTTCTCCAGAGGACACATCGTAGACTATTTTTTGCAGACTCGCACATTTCCAATTTGAGGAAGATTATAATGTATGCTCGATCGCAAAGAACTTGTGATGGCCCGTATTTCTCTAACAACCCATGCATGTCAAGCAATAGGTTAGTTGCAAAACAACTTAGAAGAACATCAAAGGACATTTCCAAAATAGGACTATCGATGGAGCAAGGCCTGGGTGATATATCAACATAGTGGACAGGCTAGCATGCTGTTCAAACAGTTTGAGACAGACAGAAGGGGTGTGTTCTTAACAATTCAAATGTTCCACCTTGGTAGCTAGCAAATAAATCTGAATTGGCTAAACTTGAAACATATTGAACAAAAATATAAACGCAACATGTTAAGTGTTGGTTTCATGAGCTGAAGTATAATTTTGTGCACAAATTTGTTTACATCCCTGTTAGTGAGCATTTCTCCTTTGCCAAGATAATCCATCCACCTGACAGATGTGGCATATCAAGAAGCTGATTAAACAGCATGATCATTACACAGGTGCACCTTGTGCTGGGGACAAAAGGCCACTAAAAAATGTGCAGTTTTGTCAAATAACACAAGGCCACAGAAGTCTCAAGTTGAGGGAGTGTGCAGTTGGCATGCTGACTGCAGAGGAATGTCCACCAAAGCTGTTGCCAGAGAATTGATTGTTCACTTCTCTACAATAAGTCGCCTCCAACGTCGTTTCAGAGAATTTGGCAACCAGTCTCACAACCGCAGACCATGTGTAACCACGCCCCAGAACCTCCAAATACGGCGGCTTCACCTGTCTGAGGGAGGATGGGTAATTAATTGTCTATTGACTGATTTCCTTATATGAACTGTAACTCAGTAAAATCTTTGAAATTGTTGCATATTGTGTTTTATATTTTTGTTCAGAGATTTGTTTATGAGACCTGTGTTTATTTTCTATAATGCCTACTACAATAAGGTAGTCATTATTAGTGAATGTGAATTGTGCACGGTTCTGGTTAAATTCGTGACAAAAAGGGCATTTTCATAGACTGACTTGAAAGCCAGATCAGTGATTATTGTGAAAAAGCAGGTTAAACTATTTTGATAAAATAACAATTGTTTGTGGAAGGCTGATGTATGGCCTAGGTATAAGTTAACAAGCTCTGACTTCATTAGATTATAGCTGACTGTTTTAAATGCAGTGGATTTGACCATTTTAATTGTACAACAAAGCTTATTTAGAGAGAACATTTAAAAAAACTGAGATGTATATTGTGAATTGCCCATAAGTTTGAGATGATTTTCAGGCCATATCGCCCAGCCCTACTAGACACTAAAAACAAGACTGTTATGTCACTGACAATGTTGTAAGCACACCCTGTGTATTTTCCCCTTTGCCTTGCTCATGATGACTAACAATCATAAGGTGAAATGGATCGGTCTCCTGTCTCGCTCTCAAAACAAATAGTTTGAGATTCATTGCTTCCTTTGCATTGCAAGCAACTGACAAGGCAGGCAACAATGATCTTTAGGAGTTAAGACCCCTCTCACTGGTCAAACCTTACAGTATTTTATTTTTATTTATTTCACCTTTATTTAACCAGGTAGGCTAGTTGAGAACAAGTTCTCATTTGCAACTGCGACCTGGCCAAGATAAAGCATAGCAATTCGACACACAACAACACAGAGTTACACATGGAATAAACAAAACATACAGTCAATAATACAGTAGAAAAAAAGAAAAGAAAAAGTCTAAATACAGTGAGTACAAATGAGGTAAGATAAGGGAGTTAAGGCAATGAACAAGCCATGGTGGCGAAGTAATTACAATATGACAATTAAACACTGGAATGGTAAATGTGCAAGTAGAGATACTGGGGTGCAAAGGAGCAAGATAAATAAATACAGTATGGGGATGAGGTAGATTTTTACAGTTCGTTCTAGTCATCGGCAGCAGAGAACTGGAAGGAAAGGCGACCAAAGGAGGAATTGGCTATGGGGGTGACCAGTGAGATATACTTACTGGAGCGCGTGCTGCTATGGTGACCAGTGAGCTGAGATAAGGCGGGGCTTTACCTAGCAGAGACTTGTAGATAACCTGTAGCCAGTGGGTTTGGCGACGAGTATGAAGCGAAGGCCAACCAACGAGAGCGTTCAGGTCGCAGTGGTGGGTAGTATATGGGGCTTTGGTGACAAAATGGATGGCACTGTGATAGACTGCATCCAATTTGTTGAGTAGAGTGTCGGAGGCTATTTTATAGATGACATCGCCGAAGTCGAGGATCGGTAGGATGGTCAATTTTACGAGGGTATGTTTGGCAGCATGAGTGAAGGATGCTTTGTTGCGATATAGGAAGCCGATTCTAGATTTAATTTTGGATTGGAGATGTTTAATGTGAGTCTGGAAGGAGAGTTTACAGTCTAACCAGACACCTAGGTATTTGTAGTTGTCCACATATTCTAAGTCAGAGCCGTCCAGAGTAGTGATGCTGGACGGGCGGGCAGGTGCGGGCAGTGATCGATTGAATAGCATGCATTTAGTTTTACTTGCATTTAAGAGCAGTTGGAGGCCACGGAAGAAGAGTTGTATGGCATTGAAGCTCGTCTGGAGGTTAGATAACACAGTGTCCAAAGAGGGGCCAGATGTATACAGAATGGTGTCGTCTGCGTAGAGGTGGATCAGAGAATCATCAGCAGCAAGAGCGACATCATTGATGTATACAGAGAAGAGAGTCGGCCCGAGAATTGAACCATGTGGCACCCTCATAGAGACTGCCAGAGGTTCGGACAACAGGCCCTCTCCGATTTGACACACTGAACTCTATCAGAGAAGTAGTTGATGAACCAGGCGATGCAATCATTTGAGAAGCCAAGGCTGTCGAGTCTGCCAATAAGAATGTAGTGATTGACAGAGTCGAAAGCCTTGGCCAGGTCGATAAATACGTTAATAGTTAATAGTTAGTAGTTAGTAGTAGTGATTCATGGCATTTTCCATGGAGCCCTCTTCTGCTTCACAATGGTCCGATCCGTCCCCCAGGAAAGGAAATATTTAGACGGATCCTCCAGATCTGTTCCACCAGGGCCATGCGTCAGGACTAAGTGTGTGTGAAAGTGCTATGGAATGTTTCCATTAAGACGTAGAGAGCCCGGTCTCTCGAGTGCTACTGTATATTCACTGCCTGACTGTATAGCCATGCTTATATCACATGTTCTTGGTACAGACTGAGCATCAGATATACTGTAGATCATTTTATGTTGGTGAGTAAGAAGAAAGCACCTCATGAAACCTAGGCCGTACCCATTGGTAAGTTATTGGTTTTGTGTTGTTTATTACGTGCCACTTGGAAACAACAATAATTTAGAACGATATAATCTTGAAAAGAAAAGGAAACGTATTCAATATGAAGCCTCTGAGGCTGTGTAGCCTAATCTACCCTGTTTAAAGCTCAGTAGGTGACTTGGTTACTGTCATGAGGAATCGATGTGTATTGGAGCATGACTCCAGTGTCCTTAGATTGACCTTCATTGATTACCCACATTTGTGGAAATTGGGATGGTTATTTTAAAGAGCTCTATATTGGGTGCTTTATATATCACCCATTTGACTGTTTTTTTATGTATTGAGCGAAGGGCAGATGGACAGGGAATCAGTCAAAGGGCTGGCGGTGAACACGACACTGTCAAAGCCAAATGGAACTGTTTTGGAACAGTTTCATTTTCATCTGCATCCTGAGAATAAGCTCAAGCATGCTCTCTCTTATTCCCTGTCTCTCTTTAATCTGATTCACTTCAGAAATGACACTGAAACCCCTTTCATCATCTATGGGGAGTGGGGGCTGGCCTTTGACTGCTAATGTATCTGAGCCCTTCCCCCTGTGGTACAGCAAAGTGACTGTTCCCCCAGTGGCTTCTCTCTAGAAGATGGGGCCTATATTTCTATGGAGTTTTTCCTAGCCACCGTGCTTCTACACCTGCATTGCTTGCTGTTTGGGGTTTTAGGCTGGGTTTCTGTACAGCACTTTGAGATATCAGCTGATGTAAGAAGGGCTATATAAATACATTTGATTTGATATCAGTCCATTTGGCTTTGACAGTGTCGTGTTCACCGTCAGCCCTTTGACTGATTCCCTGTCCATCTGCCCTTCGCTCAATACATAAAAAACCAGTCAATTGACATTAATCCAACTGGATTAATGGCCCCAGAGAATGCTTTTTATCTCTATTTTCACTGAGTTGTGTGGTATTGACACAAACTACTACATATCTATAGGGAGACACCATGACAGTTTATTTTTGCTCCTTGTCCCTCTGAGCTGTGTGGGGGGGATTTTGCCCCAGCACTAGGTCTCGACGATTAGTAAAAACAGGTGTTATAGGCTAACGCTAGGCTTGAAGTGGACCAAAGCCTGCATAAACCTAACAGCCTGCATAAACTCACAGGACAAGGCGTCGAGTAAACCCCATAGGTCTACTGCTACTGTCTCACAGTCAAGAGAAAGTCAGTTGGACAGTTTCTGTTGATGTCTGGCTTGCTGGTGTGAATGGAGACCTCATACCTTCATCTCCCGAACTTACTCGGAGGATGTCCTAAAACCAGGGCATTAATGCTATTTTCTTGTTGCTGCGGGAGGGCGGCCGTGTTAAGGGGGTATAGGAGGAAAGGGCAATCAACATTTAGAATGGTTTTCATTGTGAGTTTGTGTGTGTGTTGCCAAGACAGCAGGAATGGGAACGGTTGTTGGATTAGTGAGGCGAGGGCCTTGTTCGGTGTAGGACTCAGACCCAAAAGAATCCTGAGTCGGACTAGGACGGCTCCACCACATACACTGACCCTAATGTTGCTGTTTGACAAAATGGCAGTAAGCATGATTATACAGTAAACATCAGTATATTCATTGATAGCAGACACAAAATGTGTATCTTTTGTAGGACATTTCCGAGAGTGATACTGGGACAGCAATGGAGAAGACCCTTTGATGTGTTTTGTATACAGAGATGAGCCAGAGGCTTTGAGAGAGCTCCGTTTATGTCGGTGTGAAGATGATGATGTGTGTTAGGAAGGGTGGCAGCCTTGGTAGCTGTAGACAAAAGTGGTTGTTGAAGGAGGCAACACAAAATCCCCCTCAGTTTTCTGTATTTGGGCGAAATAAACCATGATCTCACAAGATTACACTGTCAGAACTAGGGCTATGGTGGTCATGACATTTTGTCAGCTGGTGATTGTCAAGCAAATAACTGCCGGTCTCACGGTATTTGACTGTTAATTAACATAAACACTTAGCATCTCCTTTGGAACATCTACATTTTAAAAAGTTTAAGTCCACTTAATATGACCTACACCATAACAATAAATCCATTATTTATTTTAGACAGGTCTAAAGAAACATGATATTAATGAAATGTAGTCTATTTCAGAAGAACAGAATAGCATACTCTGAGTGTCCTTATGTTAGGCCCTGATCTGGCTGTGGTCTGCAAAATGAACTAGTGTAGCCAAGATTTGCTTACAATTCCATGGCATTATTTTGTATTATTTTATAGTATGAAGAATACAATTGAACAAAGCTGAAATAAAATAGAAAGGATGTTTTCTCGCACATGCAGCTAGTCTGTGTTGAGCGTTTAACAAAGAAACAGTTCTTCCTATTTTAATTTAGAGTTATTTATGCAAATTTAGTTGTGAGGCAAACTTGGGCTATATATTTAGATTTTTAATCCATTTTAAGGCTGCATGATGCGACTAACAATGATTTGAAAAAATGTGCATGAAAGGAACGAGCTCTGCTTGGTTTCTTGCACAGGCTGTACACACTTCATCAGTCTCTCATTCACAATTTGACAAGCACTAGATAATGCCTCAAATTTCCCGGCGGCATCCACCTAGTGTGGCCGTAATGCCCCATTAAAAAAAAACATCAATGCCTTTTGTGGCCAGTGGCAATTGTGCACTTGGACTGAATATAATAATTATAATTTTCTTCTCCTGGCTGCATGTTCCGAATCACCTCTCACTCACATGGCTCTCTCAGATATCTCAAATCTTATTAGCCAATGCCCGTCACGTGATCGGGTTCTCACAGGCATCTGTCTCAGCTCCGAAGAAGGCTTCAAGTGAAGACGGAGACATCGGGACGCAACTGCGTAATTCGCTACGAATTCCGAGGGCATATTGGAGATGTTAGAAGAACTATCCACACTTACTTTTCGTCAGCCAACAACATGAGAAGGCCTAACGAACCGCAAAAGGACTAGCTTATGTCAATCTACTATCTCCCATAGTACAACAGTTTACCTATTCTATTGGCTAACTTGTCATTTTGTTTGAGAAAGACATATTCCAAACATAGTCTGGGAAGTCCTGGGATGCGATAGATCCCAAATTAATACAAACACTTGCATACATTTTTTTTTTTTAAAGCAATGAGGCTGATGCAACAGATCAGAACTTTGTTCCAAAATGCAATCAATTAACGGGAAAACAGCATTCACAAAAGTGACCATAAATGCGATTATGTATATAATGCTTAATTATAAAGGTGTATTTTTATGGTGAAAATGATATTCCCCAAACTTGAAACTCACACGCCGCCTATGTATGCCAGTTAGGCTCTACACCGGTTGTAAAGCGGGTTAATTTGCTTCAGTTTAAGAAGTGATTTGGCCACTTGAGTTGTGATACAAAGTTTCAAAATATTTAGGCCTATGGACTAGGCTACATGAGGTGTGGGACTATGATTGCAAAGAGTCAACAACAACAAAAAAGGCATGGACTGTTTCTTGCCTTACTGCACACAAGCTTGGCATCATTCGCAAGTGATAATATACAATTCACAAGTGATAGGCTAATATTGTCATCCATCAGACTATTCTTGATAAAATTTTGTCTTTACGTATACTAAATAATATATGTATTTTTTTAATTTTATTTAACATTTATTTAACCAGGAAGGGCTCATTGAGATTTGAAATCTCTTTTTCAAGAGCTTCCTGGCCAAGATAGGCCTCACCAAGTCATTACACAATTACAGACATACAACATGAAAAACTACAGGTGATCATAGAATTCACAAGAGTATAACAAAATCATAAAACTGCAAATTAAAAACATTGACAGGTCAGGAATCAGCCTCAAAATCCTTCATCAATGATTTAAAAACACCAATCGGGACAAGTTCTTCCAGTTTAAAGGTATTTTGTAAGGCTTTCCAAGCCGATGGCGCAGAGTACATATAAGCCCTTAGAATGGACCATTATCATGCACCTGTCTCGGGAACAGGGGCAGAGGAAAAAATTACATGTCATCTATGCACTTAAATAGCAAATGGAGGTCACTTTTCCCTTGGTTCATTTTCATGCCAGCCAGGAAGGCTTTACTCCTGTTGTAAAGCGAAGCAATGTGCTTAATATTAGGATAGTTGAGAAATAAATATAGTAGGCCTAGCCAATAGAAAGCTGATGGGAACCTCTTTTTAATAGAGGCCATCAAAACTCTGTTTTCTCACGCAATTGCATAATCTATAGAAATAGTGTGCAACATGAGCTCATGGGCTCTCATGAAGTATATGATTTTCGATTACAGTTGAAGTCGGGAGTTTACATAGCCGTGGTATATAGGCCATATACCACAAACCCCCGAGGTGCCTTATTTCTATTATAAACTGTTTACCAAAGTAATTAGAGCAATAAAAATACATGTTTTGTCATACCTGTGGTATATGGTCTGATATACCACGGCTGTCAGCTAATTAGCATTCAGGGCTCGAACCACCCAGTTTATAAATATATACAGTTGAAGTCGGAAGTTTGCATACACCTTAGCCAAATACATTTAAACTCAGTTTTTCACAATTCCTGACATTTAATCCTCGTAAAAATTCCCTGTCTTATGTCAGTTAGGATCACCACTTTATTGTAAGAACGTGAAATGTCAGAATAATAGTAGAGAGAATTATTTATTTCAGCTTTTATTTCTTTCATCACATTCCCAGTGGGTCAGAAGATTACATACACTCAATTCGTATTTGGTAACATTGCCTTTAAATTGTTTAACTTGGGTCACGTTTCAGGTAGCCTTCCACAAGCTTCCCACAATAAGATGGGTGAATTTTGGCCCATTCCTCCTGACAGAGCTTTTTCAGTTCTGCCCACAAATTTTATATGGGATTGAGGACAGGGCTTTGTGATGGCCACTCCAATACCTTGACTTTGTTGTCCTTAAGCCATTTTGCCACAACTTTGGAAGTATGCTTGGGGTCATTGTCCATTTGGAAGACCCATTTGCAACCAAGCTTTAACTTCCTGACTGATGTCTTGAGATGTTGCTTCAATATATCCACATAATTTTCTACCCCATGATGCCATCTATTTTGTGAAGCGCACCAGTCCCTCCTGCAGGAAAGCACCCCCACAACATGATGCTGCCACCCCCGTGCTTCACGGTTGGGATGGTGTTCTTCGGCCTGCAGGCCTCCCCGTTGTTCCTCCTAACATAACGATGGTCATTATGGCCTAACAGTTCTATTTCTGTTTCATCAGACCAGAGGACATTTCTCCAAAAAGTAGAATCTTTGTCCCCATGTGCAGTTGCAAACCGTAGTCTGGCTTTTTTGGTGGTTTTGGAGCAGTGGCTTCTTCCTTGCTGAGCGGCCTTTCGGGTTATGTCGATATAGGACTTGTTTTACTGTGGATATAGATACTTTTGTACCTGTTTCCTCCAGCATCTTCACAAGGTCCTTTGCTCTTGTTCTGGGATTGATTTGCACTTTTTTTTTTTTCCAAAGTACGTTAATCTCTAAAGAGACAGAACGCGTCTCCTTCCTGAGCGGTATGACGGCTGCCTGGTCCCATGGTGTTTATACTTGCGTACTATTGTTTGTACAGATGAACGTGGTACCTTCAGGCATTTAGAAATTGCTCCCAAGGATGAACTAGACTTGCGGAGGTCTACAATTTGTTTTCTGAGGTCTTGGCTGATTTCTTGGCTGATTTCTTTTGATTTTCCCATGATGTCAAGCAAAGATGCATTGCGTTTGAAGGTAGGCCTTGAAATACATCCACAGGTACACCTCCAATTGATTCAAAGAATGTCAATTAGCCTATCAGAAGCTTCTAAAGCCATGACATAATATTCAGGAATTTTCCAAGCTGTTTAAAGGCACCGTCAACTTAGTGTATGTAAACTTCTGACCCACTGGAATTGTGATACAGAGAATTATAAGTGAAATAATCTGTCTGTAAACAACTGTTGGAAAAATGACTTGTGTCATGCACAAAGTAGATGTCCTAACCAACTTGCCAAAACTATAGTTGTTAACAAGAAATGTATGGAGTGGTTGAAAAACGAGTTTTAATGACTCCAACCTAAGTGTATGTAAACTTCCGACTTCAACTGTATATTTACATTGAAGTCAGAGTGATTAGAGGGACAATGTAGTGCTGAGTACCAGGCATTTAGCAAGTTTGGTAGGCTACTAATGATCATCAGCAGCATCAGCTCTTGGAGAAGCCTAGTTAACGTGACTAAGCGGTCACATGGAATTTGACTGCGGCCATGACTTGTGACTGCCGGTGTGGCGGTAATACGGTCACCATTACATAACAAAAAATTACAAGGAGCACTTGCTCCTAAGTTGTAAAATGTACGAGGACAATGAAAAATATTTGACTTCCATCCATGATATGAAAATGTATAGTGCCAATCATGTTTTGAGCCTATACAGTGTTTGTTTACATTTACTTTGTTTACAAACATTGGGAAAACAAGCTCATATTTGGGCTTCTGATAGGGTACGACAGTTTAACTAAGCTCAAGAGTTATACTCTTCAATAATCAATGGGTTAATATTAGGGGTGTAAAGGGACACATTCGTACCGTTCGGTATGTGGATCTCGGTTCGGTCCGCACTGTGAACCTGAATTTTTTGTTAGAAAGTGCATCGGCGACGTAATACCCACAGCAACGATTAAAACATTCCCAAACCAGAAACCGTGGATTGATGGCAGCATTCGCGTGAAACTGAAAGTGCGAACCACTGCTTTTAACCAGGGCAAGGTGACCGGAAACATGACCGAATACAAACAGTGTAGCTATTCCCTCCGCAAGGCAATCAAACAAGCTAAGTGCCAGTATAGAGACAAAGTAGAGTCGCAATTCAACAGCTCAGACACAAGAGGTATGTGGCAGGTCTAGCAGTCATCATCGGATACAAAAAGAAAACCAGCCCCGTGGGACCAGGATGTCTTGCTCCCAGACAGACAAAATAACTTTTTTTGCTCGCTTTGAGGACAATACAGTGCCTGACACGGCCCGCTACCAAAAACCTGCGGCCTCTCTCTTCACTGCAGCCGAGGTGAGTAAAACATTTAAACGTGTCAACCCTCGCAAGGCTGCAGCCCAGACGGCATTCCCAGCCGCGTCCTCAGAGCATGCGGCAGACCAGCTGGCTGGTGTGTTTACGGACATATTCTCAATCCCAGTCTGCTGTTCCACATGCTTCAAGAGGGCCCACATTGTTCCTGTTCCAAGAAAACTAAGGTAATGAGCTAAACGACTACAGCCCGTAGCACAATCACTTCCGTCATCATGAAGTGCTTTGAGAGACTAGTCAAGGACCATATCACCTCACCTACCTGACACCTAGACCCACTCCAATTTGCTTACCGACCCAATAGGTCCACAGACGAGCAATCGCAACCACACTGCCACTGCCCTAACCCATCTGGACAAGAGGAATACCTATGTGAGAATGCTGTTCATCGACTACAGCTCAGCATTTAACACCATAGTACCATCCAAACTCGTCATCAAGCTCGAGCCCCTGGGTCTCGACCCGCCCTGTGCGACTGGGTTACTGGACTTCCTGACGGGCCGCCCCAGGTGGTGAGGGTAGGTAACAACATCTCCACCCCGCTGATCCTCAACACTGGGGCCCCACAAGGGTGCGTTCTGAGCCCTCTCCTGTACTCCCTGTTCACCCACTACTGCGTGGCCATGCACGCCTCCAACTCAATCATAAGTTTGCGGACGACACTACAGTGGTAGGCTTGATTACCAACAACGACGAGACGGCCTACAGGGAGGAGGTGAGGGCCCTCGGAGTGTGGTGTCAGGAAAATAACCTCACACTCAACGTCAACAAAACAAAGGAGATGATTGTGGACTTCAGGAAACAGCAGAGGGAGCACCCCTTTCCACATCGACGGGACAGTAGTGGAGAGGGTAGTTTAAGTTCCTCGGTGTACACATCACGGACAAACTGAATTGGTCCACCCACACAGACATCATTGTGAAGAAGGCGCAGCAGCGCCTCTTCAATCTCAGGAGGCTGAAGAAATTCGGCTTGTCACCAAAAGCACTCACAAACTTCTACAGATGCACAATCGAGAGCATCCTGTCGGGCTGTATCCTGTCGGGGTGTACTTGAAGACTCAGGCGACCATAGGCTTACTGGTAAAATGCACACGAGGGGGTATTCCAGGGGTACTCCAGGCAGAGCCAACTTCAGTTGGTGGTACAGTCCCAGAAGGTTGAACCACTGAAACTGCGCGCTGTGCGAAGCTTCGCGTGCTGACCAACGAAGGATAGGCCTATTCCTGATCTGGTACATCTGCGTGTCACCTTCAGAATTGAAATCTTTGTAAAATGGTTTACGCAATATTTGGCCGTATTAGTTGAGTGACAACCAATCTAATTTGCTAGGTTATTTTTATAAAATGCGCTGTTGAATATATATATATATATATATATATATATATATATATATATATATATATATATATATATATATATTTTTTTTTTTACTGGAATAAAAGTATCCTAAACTACCACCAGAGACACAACTCTCATCTGGCTCTACATGCTGAACGGGGTTGACATTAGAATAATTTGCATAATTTTGTGGAATTAAATTGGCGCATGTGTATTTTCCTTAGCCGTTTTGTATCTTATTTATTACACGTGCACAGCATACAGAGCCTATTTTGAGGGGAATATCACCTCCTTGCTAGAGCTCAGCTCATTGCTGCTGTAGTGAAATGTGCTTTTATAAGACCAACAATTCTAAATGCAATTCTAGATGGCCACAATTAAAAAGCTACTATTTTTGAAAAGTAGCTACACATTTTGAAAAGTAGCTGATAGCCCATTTAATTTCAGCCAAAAACCCATTCTTGGTACGCAATTCGCAAGCTTTTGTTGTCTTTGTAATATAGCTGTAACATTTGCCAGTTTGCATAACATTTGATATGACAGTCTGACAAATGTAACTCACATCTGTGAACTCTGCCTCTCCATTTTGTGAGTTCCAGGGAAAAAAAGTTTGCTTTGCTTTGTCCAGGGCAGGTTACTGTGCGTAAACAGCAGTTAGTACAGTAATAATGAGTGTACATAGGCCTAAATATGCCTCTGTTCTAGTATTTGGAGTATTGGCTTGATGCTCTGTCTGGTGTCTACTAGATGCAGATCAGACAATGGGTTGCTTTGCTCTTATTCACTTCACAGCACACCAGAGAGAGAGTATTACAGATGCCCTTTACCTGTGTGTGTGTTTGTGTGTGTGTGTGTGTGTGTGTGCGTGCATATACACAGTGTGTACTTTATAGGCCTACTGAATATTAATATTTCTGACAGGTGTATAACATCGAGCACACAGCCATGTCATCTTCGTAGACAAACATTGGCATTAGAATGGGCTTACTGAAGAGCTCAGTGACTTTCAACGTGGCACCGTCATAGGATGCCACCTTTCGAACAAGCAGTTTGTCAAATTTCTGCCCTGAAAGAGCTGCTCCGGTCAACTGTAAGTTCTGTTATTGTGAAGTGGAAACGTTTAGGAGTAACAACGGCTCAGCCACAAAGTGGTAGGCCACACAAGCTCACAGAACGGGGCTGGCGAGTGATGAATCACGTGCCGTGTAAAAATAGTCTGTCTTTGGTTGCAACACTCACTACCGAGTTCAAAACAGCCTCTGGAAGCAACATCAGCTCAATAACTGTTCTTCGGGAGTTTCATGAAATGGGTTTCCATGGCCGAGCAGCCGCACACAAGCCTAAGATCACCATGCGTAATTCCAATCGTCGACTGGAGTGATGTAATGCTCACCACCATTGGACTCTGAAGCAGTGGAAACGTGTTCTCTGGAGTCATTAATCACGCTTCACCATCTGGCAGTCTGACAGACAAATCTAGGGTTTGGCGGATGCCAGGAGAACGCTACCTGCCCGAATGCATAGTGCCAACTGTAAAGTTTTGTTGGAGGAGGAATAATGGTCTGGGGCTGTTTTTCATGGTTCGGGCTAGGCCCCTTAGTTCCAGTGAAGGGAAATCTTAACGCTTCAGCATACAATGACATTCTAGACAATTCTGTGCTTCCAACTTTGTGGCAACAGTTTGGCGAAGGCCTTTTCCTGTTTCAGCATGACAATGCTTCCGTGCACAAAGCGAGGTCCATACAGAAATGGTTTGTCGAGATCGGTGTGGAAGAACTTGACTGGCCTGCACAGAGCCCTGACCTCAACCCCATCGAACCAGGACTAATCGGCCAACATCAGTGCCCAATCTCACTAATGCTCTTGTGGCTGAATGGAAGCAAGTCCCCGCAGCAATGTTCCAACATCTAGTGGAAAGCTTTCCCAGAAGAGTGGAGGCTGTTATAGCAGCAAAGGGGGGACCAACTTCATATTAATGCCCATGATTTTGAAATGAGATGTTCAACGAGCAGGTGTCCACATACTTTTGGTCATGTAGTGAATGCGTGGAGCCATTAGTAAATCCATGATACTTAAAGATTGTATTATGAAATAATACATTTTCCATAACCAACGATATTGTATTTTCAGCTGTTTTGAAACTGGTGTACAAAAAAGAAAGTAAAGACGTAAGAAACGAATCTTAAGAACGGGAAGCATAGAAATAGTGCACATAGAACAGATACACCGCTTCTTAGACTTGCTTTCGATAAGAATGACAGATCTAAAACACACATTTCTATGTGAATTTGGTCGGGTCACCCAAAAAGTTAGCTATCGCAGCTTTAAGAGAGAACTAAAAGCCCTCCGAAGGAAGTGGAGCAGAAAGTGGCAATGATGATGCAGCCCAGTAGTGTGCTCAGCTGACTGTGACACACACAGACAGTGTTGGGCTGCACTGTAGCTCCATTGTGCTGTATGGGCTCAGGGAGAGTCAAGGCAAGGGGGGGATGAGCCCAGCGCTGATTGGGTTTGTCTCCGATCAGCTGGCAAGGCCACAGGCCACAATGACATGTGTAGGCAGACAATACTGGTCTGATGTACTCTGGGTTTAGAGGAATGATGATGAACCTATTGAGGCCTTGTGTGGATACACTATGTAGTCTATAGCCACAGTAGATTAGGCCTCACTGGCTACACTCTAGGCTGTGTATGCTAATGCTACTTTATTTCTGTGGCTTTCTAAGAGGTGTAGGCTATGTGCCTATAGACCCTTTTCCAGTGCACAACACACTGACGTCATGGACAAAGGTGCACGACTCTTGGCAGCAGTAAGAAAGCCATCTCCATCTGCGTCCATTCAACATAGCCTAGATTTAAGTTTTTATTACTTCTAAACAAAAGCCTTTTTGGGCTATCATATGCTTACAATTATGTTTTGATTCTTTCTTGAACAGTCGCTAAGATTATTTTTGTTTGTGATCTTTGCAAAATAACTATTTTGGATGCAGCCGTTGTTAGCTAGAATGATAACATTGATATAGGCTTTAGCAAAAGCTAGCCATTTTACTTGGAAGTGTTTCTTAAGTATAATGCATTTGATTTGCAATGATGACACAAACATTATATTAAGCAGGACATTCATACGAGCCTTAAAATCCAATTATAATCCAAAAGTAGTGTGAAATGTATTCATAAGCAACATGTAAATAGAGGCTTTTTTTGCTGCCGTTCTATAAGGTAGTTTAGGATAGGCCAAAAGCATACACTAGCCTCATTCTTGACAAAACAGACACCCAATCTAGCAATGTTTTTCAGACCGCAAACAACAAGATAGATACACCCTAAACAAGCCAAATTGTTCCTCCATAAAATAATAACTAAATTGATAGTATTAATTTGTACACAACAACAGTGGAGAATTATTTTAGATTAGATTTCATTGTGTTGTGACAAGTTAAAATGATGCAGCAGTCCTGTCGGTTGCATAAAAAACAGAGATGTTATGCGTATTTCCCACTCCCTGCCTTAGTCATAATAATACAGCTATTGTCATCTGACATCTCACAAATGTTTCATTAAGCAATAGTCTATTCATGCATGTCCTTACAAAAATACAATAATGGGCAAATTGAATTACCATTAAACTCACATGAATTTAAGATTGATTCTAGGAATGTTAATGGTTAACCGTTAATCGGTTAGCTGGAGAAAATACATTTGATCAGTCATGCTTATCGGTCTATAGGGTCAATTTTGGCGCATATGTGTTTTTGTTAGTCGTCATGCATTTTATTTATCACACGCCTACAGCAAACAGAGAGCCGGGTTTGAGGAGTGGAATAGTCTTCCATCTGCCCTACTGCACAAGAGTAGCTCCTCAAAGCCTGAAGACTACTGAAGTGAAACCTGCTTTTGTAAACCCAGTCATTGCGCAACAAATAACAATTCTAAATGCAATTGCATGTAAAAAATGTTTAATTTAAAAGGAGCTATTTTATCTCTCAATCTCAACTCGTAATTATAGCGCACCGCCCATTCGCCATTCGGGTGTATAGGCTATAGCCTGCCTACCGTTGACTATCAGCGCGTCACCCACCACTTTGCAATGTGATCTTGAGGCAGTATAATCAAAGATTTTTATAACTAACCCAAGATAGACCACACACCGTCGTTTCAAATGGGAACAAATGAGTAATAGTGGGCAGAACAAGCAAGGAAGTGGGCAGAGCCAAGCATGAGCTAGCGAGATCCTATTGGCGCATTCCAGCATTAATTTGCACATTTCAAATCAAAATCAAATGATCAAATTAAATTTTATTAGTCACATGCGCCGAATACAACAGGTGTAGACTTTACAGTGAAATGCTTACTTACGAGCCCCTAACCAACAATGCAGTTTAAAAAATGAAAATATACAGTGGGGAGAACAAGTATTTGATACACTACCGATTTTGCAGGTTTTCCTACTTACAAAGCATGTAGAGGTCTGTAATTTTTATCATAGGTACACTTCAACTGTGAGAGACGGAATCTAAAACAAAAAATCCAGAGAAATACATTGTAGAAGTAATGTCAGCAAGCCATGACATAAGTATTGATCACCTACCAACCATATAGAATTCCGGCTCTCACAGACCTGTTAGTTTTTCTTAAGAAGCCCTCCGGTTCTCCACTCATTACCTGTATTAACTGCACCTGTTTGAACTCGTTACCTGCATAAAAGACACCTGTCACACACTCAATCAACAGACTTCCAACCTCTTCCACAATGGCCAAGACCAGAGAGCTGTGTAAGGGACATCAGGGATAAAAATTGTAGACCTGCACAAGGCTGGATGGGCTACAGGACAATAGGCAAGCAGCTTGGTGAGAAGGCAACAACTGTTGGCGCAATGATTAGAAAAAGAAGAATAGAAGAAGTTCAAGATGATGGTCAATCACCTCTGTCTGGGGCTCCATGCAAGATTCACCTCGTGGGCATCAATGATCATGAGGAAGGTGAGGATCAGCCCCAGAACTACACGGCAGGACCTGGTCAATTGACCTGAAGAGAGCTGGTACCACAGTCTCAAAGAAAACCCATTAGTAACACACTACGCCGTCATGGATTAAAATCCCTGCAGCGCAGGCAAGGTCCCCCTGCTAGCCAGTGCATGTCCAGCCTGTCTGAAGTTTGCATACCATCTGGATGATCCAGAGGAGAATGGGAGAAGGTTCATGTGGTCTGATGAGACAAAAATAGAGCTTTTTGGTCTAACTCCACTCGCCGTGTTGTGGAGGAAGAAGAAGTATGAGTACAAACCCCAAGAACACCATCCCAACCGTGAAGCATGGAGGTGGAAACATCCTTCTTTGGGATGCTTTTCTGCAAGGGGACAGGACGACTGCACCGTATTGAGGAGGATGGATGGGCCAGTATCGCGAGTCTTGGCCAACAACCTCCTTTCCCTCAGTAAGAGCATTGAAGATGGGTCGTGGCTGGGTCTTCCACGCATGAACAACGACACAAAGCACACAGCCGATGGGCAACTAAGAGTGGCTCCTAAAAGCATCTCAAGGTCCTGGATGGCTAGCCAGTCTCCGACCTGAACCCAATAGAAAATCTTTGGAGCAGCATGACAACATCCGTATTCCACGCGACAGCCCCGAAACCTGAAGATCTGGAACAGATCTTAGGGAGGTGGCCAAAAATTCCCTCTGCAGTGTGTGCAAACCTAAGTCAAAGAACTACAGAAACGTTTGCATCTTCTGTCATTGCAAACAAAGTTTCTTACCAAATATTAAGTTCTGCTTTTCTGATGTATCAATACTTATGTCATGCAATAAATGCAAATTAATACTTAAAAATCATACAATGTGATTTTTCTGGATTTTTGTTTAGATTCCGTCCTCATCAGTTGCAAGTGGTACCTAGTTGATAAAAAATTACAGACCTCTACATGCTTTGTAAGTAGGAAAACCTGCAAAATCGGCAGTGTATCAAATACTTGTTCTCCCCACTGTATATATATATATAAATACGATAAGAACAAGAAATGAAATTGACAAGTAATTAAAGAGCAGCAGTAAGATAACAATAGCGAGACTATATCCAGGGGGGTACCGGTACAGAGTCAATGTGCAGGGACACCGGTTAGTTGAGGTAACATGTACATGTGGGTAGAGTTATTAAAGTGACTATGCATAGATGATAACAGCAGAGCGTAGCAGTGGTGTAAAAGAGGGGTGGGGTGGGGGAATGCAAATAGTCTGGGTAGCCGACTATAAACAGAAGCTGTTTAGAAGCCTCTTAGACCTAGACTTGAA
The DNA here is from genome assembly GCF_002910315.2 of Salvelinus sp. IW2-2015. NCBI lineage: Eukaryota > Metazoa > Chordata > Actinopteri > Salmoniformes > Salmonidae > Salvelinus > Salvelinus sp. IW2-2015. The sequence continues at coordinate 25,652,820 of NC_036842.1, forward strand.
GCTCTGGTACCGCCTGCCGTACGGTAGCAGAGAGAACAGTCTATGACTAGGGTGGCTGGAGTCTTTGACAATTTTTAGGGCCTTCCTCTGACACTGCCTGGTATAAAGGTCCTGGATGGCAGGAAGCTTGGCCCCAGTGATGTACTGGGCCGTTCGCACTACCCTCTGTAGTGCCTTGCTGTCGGGAGGCCGTGCTGTTTCCATACCAGGCAGTGATGCAACCAGTCAGGATGCTCTCAATGGTGCAGCTGTAGAACCTTTTGAGGATCTGAGTACCCATGCCAAATCTTTTCAGTCTCCTGAGGGGGAATAGGTTTTGTCGTGCCCTCTTCATGACTGTGTTGGTGTGCTTGGACCATGTTAGTTTGTTGGTGATGTTGACACCAAGGAACTTGAAGCTCTCAACCTGCTCCACTGCAGCCCCGTCAATGAGAAGGGGGGCGTGCTCGGTCATCTTTTTCCTTTAGTCCACAATCATCTCTTTTGTCTTGATCACATTGAGGGGTTGTTGTCCTGGCACCACACGGCCAGGTCTCTGACCTACCTATAGGCTGTCTCGTCGTTGTCGGTGATCAGGCCTACCACTGTTGTGTCATCGGCAAACTTAGTGAACAGGGAGTACAGGAGGGGACTGAGGATAGCGTGGCGGATGTGTTGTTACCTACCCTTACCACCTGGGGGCGGCCCGTCAGGAAGTCCAGGATCCAGTTGCAGAAGGAGGTGTTTAGTCCCAGGGTCCTTAGCTTATTGATGCGCTTTGAGGACACTATGGTGTTGAACGCTGAGCTGTAGTCAATGAATAGCATTCTCACATAGGTGTTCCTTTTGTTCAGGTGGGAAAGGGCAGTGTGGAGTGCAATAGAGATTGCATTATCTGTGGATCTGTTGGGACGGTATGCAAATTGGAGTGGGTCTAGGGTTCCTGGGATAATGGGGTTGATGTGAGCCATGACCAGCCTTTCAAAGCACTTCATGGCTACAGACGTGACTGCTACAGGTCGGCATGATCACACAGTCTTCCAGAACAGCTAGTGCTCTCTTGCATGTTTCAGTGTCATTTGCCTCGAAGCGAGCATAAAAGTAGTTTAGCTCATGTCACTGGGCAGCTCTCGGCTGTGCTTCCCTTTGTAGTCTAATGGTTTGCAAGCCCTGCCACATCCGACGAGCGTCAGAGCTGGTGTAGTATGATTTGATCTTAGCCCTGTATTGACACATTGTCTGTTTGATGGTTTGTCGGAGGGCATAGCGGGATTTCTTATAAGCTTCCGGGTTAGAGTCCCGCTCCTTGAAAGCGTCAGCTCTAGCCTTTAGCTCAGTGCGGATGTTGCCTATATCTATGGCTTCTGGTTGGGGTATGTACGTACAGTCACTGTGGGGACGACATCATCGATGCACTTATTGATGAAGCCAGTGACTGATGTGGTGTACTCCTCAATGCCATCGGAGGAATCCCGGAACATATGTCAGTCTGTGCTAGCAAAACAGTCCTGTAGCTTAGCATCTGCTTCATCTGACCATTTTTTTATTGATCAAGTCACTGGTGCTTCTTGCTTTAATTTTAGCTTGTAAGCATTTCCGTTAGGGAACGCATACTCTGTGAAGTGCTCGTGTGCAATTACTCAATTTGCCTTTGCACTCCTAAACAACACAGTTTTTTAAAACTTTAGCAATGGGTAATGTCTACAAAACTTAGTCCACTCTGTTCTAAACAGATGGTAGTTTTGTGAACTGCAAACTGTATTGAGATCAAATGTTAATCAATGAGAAAATTAGATTTTGGCCGACATTCTGCTATCTCGTTCCATCTTCTCCCACTGCCGGCCACTGGGCTTCCTCTCACTACCATATATTTGGTAGTAATATCTGTCACATTGCTCTGTCTGTGGTTTAATTGCTTGAAACCTGAACGTTTCACTTTACTTCAAATAGTGAGGCATGTCTTACCTTGCTTCAAAGTAGCCTTGCAAAAATCCATCCGTAGAAACGAGGCAATTATTTTATAAAGACTTCCTCATGCCATTAACCAGAATTTCTCTCCTGTTCTATTGGATTTCATATCAACTTTCTTTCATTGTCCAGAAGCCAAAGCAGAATCCTATATTAGTGCTACGAATCCCTTTGGCCCTGCAGTCTAGGGGGGATGGCAACGAGACCTGTAACATAACTCATGCAAATTATAACAGTGAAAAAGTAACAGTGAGAACGAAAAACCACAGACAACTTAAATTTACCGTCAAACACTAATGGTTTATCTTTAAACACACAATAAAGGGGGGTGGGAAAAGGGGCTGAGCTGGACCCAAGGAAAGAAACAAATATCCCAAAACACCCCTAAGCTAGACTAGCCTGCTTCAATACAGCTAACTACCTAACCAATAAAATACAGCGGGTGGTCCGCCCAGTCTTAACTAGGGTATTTAGACAAAGTATTCCTACGTGTAATGTAGGCCCATGGGCGACTTGGCTTGGTACCCCCTTTTCCCACCATCAAACAAAGAGTCAAACACCATAAAACAATACTCACAGGATAACAGACAGTGACATGTAGTTGCAAAAACAAAAGAGAGATCTCTGCATACAAAGAGAGAGGGAGAGAAACACAGAGAGATCGAGCTCCAGAGAAAACAACTGACTGGGTTTTTAAACCAAGGGAAAGGGGAAGTGATTGGGTAAGGGAAAAGGAGCATAAGTCTTCTGATTGCCGACTGATTGGGGAAGGATGATTGCCACCTGTGAGGGGAGAAGGAGAGAAAAGAAATACACACACAAGATACACACTCAGGATACCTGTATCCGTAACACTCCCACCCTTTAAAGAGCAACCCTAGATTGCGACCAAAGTATTTACAATGAATACCCACAAGATCAACAAACAAAGTCAACCTTACGAAACATACAAAAATCTGTTTTACACACGAGACAAAGCATCTGCTACTACATTATCAGAACCCTTTTTGTGGCGAATCTCCAAATTATAATTTTGCACCATAAGCGCCCAACGCATAAGGCGCTGGTTCTGGTTGTACATCCTGTGGAGAAACACTAAGGGATTATGGTCAGTATATACAATCACTGGTAGGGCACTGGAACCAATATATACTTCAAAGTATTGCAGAGCTAACAACAAAGCTAGAGCTTCTTGTTCAATGGTTGCATAATTTGCTTGACATTTGTTACATTTTCGTGAAAAATAACAAACAGGATGATCCACTCCACTCTTGTCCTGCTGCAGTAGAACAGCACCAGCACCTCTGGCACTAGCATCTACCTCAAGTTTAAACGGTCGTTCAAATTCCGGAGCAGCAAGTACAGGGGTATTACATAAGTGTGCTTTAGCAGTATCAAAAGCTACCCTACAATCAGGGGACCACTCAAACGATCTTGCCGGACTGAGCAAATCGGTCAATGGAGCAACTACCGCAGAGAAGTTTTTACAGAAACTACGGTAGTAGCCAACCATCCCTAAAAAGCGGCGTAGCTCTCGTCTGGTGGTAGGTGCGGGGAATGCAGTTATAGCCAAGACCTTGGCATACACAGGGCGCACCTGTCCATGGCCGAGATAGGTAACAGTAGCCTTCCCAAACTCGCACTTTGCCAAGTTCAGGGTTAGAGAAGCAGCTGCCAAACGTTCACATACTACCCTTAGAGAGTTAACATGATCTGACCACTCTGACTAATAAATCACTAGATCATCAAGATAGGTACTACAATTGGGAATGCCAGCTAATACGGAGTTAACCAGTCGTTGGAAAGTGGCTCGTGCATTCCGCATATCAAATGCCATGACAGAGTATTGTAGGAAGTTAACCCATCATAGTTGTTGCTATTAGATTCACCCTTTTTTAAAGTTTCTAACGGAGATTTCAATTACTCTAACAACTGCTCGCAATAGGTTTAGAACGGTGTTTTCTGAGAACTGCATTTTGGCAAATGTTTGAGGATTACGTTTTATTTTTCATTGCAAGAGTTGCAAATTCAATAATAGGCAGTAGCCTTTTGAACAGTAAAACAATAGGCTTGCTATTGTTGCATGTTTCCATTAAGCTCTTAATGAAAATTGTCCAGTCCTTGTATCATGCATAGTATCAGATAGGAAGAGGCAAAGCGGGAGGTTTCACTCTCACCAAAATATGTCCAAAATAAGCCCAATACATTTATATGGGTTTATTTTGGGCCTAAGCTTGTCGCCTGCCTTACAGCCTTGGGAAGACTCCCTTTGTCAGGGCAGAAACATAAGCATCTCGTCATTATATACAGATCTCTGATAGTATTTTCTGTTGGTCTCTTCATTTTACTGTTTGAAAGAAATGTTAATGAGGGTCAGTTAGTCGGCAGCAAAATTGACCGGAATTTGCATCCCTAATTGATTCAAAAGTCAATGTAGCCTAATAAGCCATTTGTAAATGTTGCTCAAGATATGGGTTGTGGTGCATATATATATATATATTTTTTATTTTATTTTTTATTTTAAATTGGAGTGTCACAAAAGTTGATTATGTAAAACGACACAAGGCCTATGCACTGCCTCAGAGAAACTGTTTATTTTATGAGCATAGCCTCAGAGTGGGGTATGGTGGAATTCTGGACTCCTAGCTCTGAAGTATCACTGAATGCAATGAACAAAAACAGCTCTTTTGCAAAATCCTTACATCACATAACCCCCCCCCCCCATCTTTCTCCATGTTGGTTTAAGTAGATAAAGATAATTTGGCTTGGATAATCCTGTCTAATAAGGGTAATGGGCCAATAACGGGCCATTTAGGCTTAACCCTAAGATTATGAGAAGATTTAGCGTAAGTGTTTCTGTACTTAACCAACGTATCTGCTTATTCCCTTCTCCAGATAAACACCTGTGCTGCTGTTGGGTCTCTCACCTGCCACCAGCTGGGATCCAGTAGCCCGGGTCATAAATGACAAGGTAAGGTAATGCATGGCCTGCTAGGCTTGACTTTGAGCCTTGCTCTGTGTAATGGCCTGCTTGGCTTGACTTTGAGCCTAGCTCTGGCTAACATCATGACTCTGATCAAGGCTGGTTGATGAAATGTGGTGGTTTTTAATGATAAAGAAGGGTTTTTCGGACAACCTCCATTTGACCCCCAAAAGTGGCTGAATAGACTACCCCTCACGGATCTTTTCTTTAACATGGCAATCTTTGGATCCTCCATAGCCTTCATTGCCTTGCTCTGTTACTTGTCTGACTTTAGCTTTCTCAAGCATATGGAATTTGCAATAAGGCCTGGAAAGGGTTGTTAACATGCTTGTTTCTGTGTTCGCTCATCTACATGATCAAGAGGTCTGACTCAAGACTGCTCTCACGCCTGTTAAATCGGTAATTTAAGACACTTTGGCCGGCCAATGTGTCCTATCTTTTGGCCTCCAGGAGAACAGGGTGGGGTGCTGCTCCTGTTGATGCTTTTCAGTTCTGGGCTCATGTTTTGCATAAGCACACCAGCAGCACTCCTCTGAGCCTTTTGGGTAAAACACTGCGGTAAATCCTGTTTTGAAATGTGCCATGGTGGTGGTACATTTCCAAACAGGATTTACCACAGTGTTTTACACAGAAGACTCAGAAGGTTTCCATCTATACATGCAGCATCCGTGTCTCACTTGGCCAAGGCTCCGGCGAACCTGCTCTCACTTGGGGCCAAAGGCAGGCCACTGGTTATACTAAGTCATCGAAGTCCTCCGGGGTGAAATGAGCACCACATACAGTAGACGTGCGCACGGTTCCCATACTCCAATCCGCTCGCTTCAACTGGACAAACCGTTCCGACTTCAATGCTTGCTTCTCATTTTTGGCCACAAATGAGTCATAACCCTGTCCTTGTAGGTATTACTGCACTAGCTACAAATGAAGGAAAACTACTACAACACTCACTTGCTCGATCGACTACCACTACCAAACGCACAGGAGAAAAATAGTTTATATGGTTTCTTCTTCGTGGATGTACATAGTAGCTCACCAGCGCCAACACTTGGTTTGGAATGTAAATGGAATTACATGCTAACATCGCTAGTAGCTAACGTTAGCCAGCTGGAACTAGCTTCATAGCACCGGTTCTCCATATGACGTTGAGAAATAGTGGTTTGTGGGTAGTATCCGGAAATAAGTTAATAAATATGTAAAAACGCTAAAACATAACAATGTTTAGATATAGGTAAGTCTTTGACCACACTGTGTTACTTTGGTGAGTAAAGACTCATGATTCCCTTTAAGAGTCTATTCCAGGCAGATGGTACTGTAGGCTACACTACAGTACTGTTACTGTTCTATCTGTGGCAGCAGCTGAAATAAGCATTTCTGCCCAGGCCAGAGATTCTCCCCCATGTAGGCCTGCTCCAGAGTGCCCAATTGGACTGGTGTTGCTGACCAATCAGCCCCTTTCCGAGAGCCCCACCTGGCCTAATGAATGAGGCTGTACGGGAGATCAAACACTCTGTAAAAAGAGTAAACGCAGGCCTAGGGGCCTATATGAGGACGGAAGACACATTAAAGCCGGGTCACTGTGAAGCACTTCATGAGAAGAATGTAAATTAATAACATTTGATTGATTGATTGGTAGAAGAGTTCTGTTTCTCCTCCACACTGTTGTTTCTACCTTTTAAGCACTCTCACTCCCTTATTAATCAACAAATACCCTGCGCTGCACGTCAAACGCAGCCGGCTTCTCCAGAGATGAATCCTCTTAAGCCACTGTTTAATTTCAAACTTGTTGTTGGCTAAGTGCTGGGCTGCTGAGAGACAGTGATAGTGGGAGAGAAAGGAGGAAAGAGCAGATGAGAAGGAACAATGAGGAAAAGCACAAGATGGAGGAAGAGCCGGGGAAAAGAGCACCAGAAAGAGACGAAGAGACAAATTGAGAGAAAGAAACAAACTGTGGTTGAGATCCAGGTTGAATGCATGGGGTTGCTGCTGATGAATGCCTTTGCATTAGAAGCTATAAATCCCAGCGGGCCCTTTAGAACAGCAGCAGCTCCATAGCAGCTCCTCCGTGATGACAACAGAGATCTCTTTTATTCTTTTTTTATTCATTTAAAAAAAAAAAAAAAAAATTCTCCTCAATTCCGTGGTATCCGATTGGTAGTTATAGTCTTGTCTAATCTTGTCTAATCGCTGCAACTCCCGTACGGAATCGGGAGAAGCGAAGGTTGAGAGCCGTGAGTCCTCCGAAACACAACCCACACTGCTTCTTGACACAATTCCTCACAATTCCTCACTTAACCCAGAAGCCAGCCACACCATTGTGTCAGAGGAAGCACTGTACGCCTGGTGCCTGGCCCGCCACAGGAGTCGCTAGTGCGCGATGGGACAAGGATGTCCCTCCCGGCCAAACCCTCCCCCAACCCGGACAATGCTGGACCAATTGTGCGCCGCCCCATGGGTCTCCCTGTGATGCAGTGCCTTAGACTACTGCGCCACTCGGAAGGCCCCGACAACAAAGATCAGTGCTCAGTCCACCCTTCCTCACTACACTCCCGTCCAGTGTATTTTCCATTGCAGGAGGTTATCTGGCCTGGCCTCAACACTGTTGAATATTAACCAGACGTGGTGTTGTGGCTGATCTACGGACATGTTGAACTCTCAGGATACCACTTGATAGACCAGTCGCGGCACACTGGTGTGCCCTGAGGATCACTCAGATGTGCTGCGAAATGCATATGGAATGTTGACTTGTAAGGCTCAGATAATACATTAAATAGCAAATGGTTACATCTGTATCGTTGTCCGTTGCACTCAGGCTCTGAGATTTGTATAATTTGAGCGGCGTGCATCACAAGCAAAGTAATTTGTATCAATTTACTTTGCCTGGCTTGTGAGAATCGTTAGCACAGGCAAGTCTTTTTTTTTTAAGTGCATAGATTACATGTATTCTTTTCCCCTGCCCCTATTTCGACAGGTGCATGATAATTGTCTATTCTAAATCAAAACGAATTTCACATACAGTACCAGTCAAAAGTTTGGACACACTCATTCAAGGGTTTTTCTACATGTTCTACATTGCAGAATAATAGTGAAGACATCACAACAGATTCTTCAAAGTAGCCACTCTTTGCCTTGATGACAGCTTTGCACACTCTTGGCATTCTCTCAACCAGCTTCACCTGGAATGCTTTCCCAACAGTCTTGAAATAGTTCCCACATATGCTGAGCGCTTGTTGGCTGCTTTTCCTTCACTGCGGTCCAACTCATTCCAAACCATCTCAATTGGGTTGAGATCAGGTGATTGTGGAGGCCAGGTCATCTGATGCAGCACTCCATTACTCTCCTTCTTCGTCAAATAGCCCTTACACAGCCTGGAGGTGTGTTGGGTCTTGTCCTGTTGAAAAACAAATGATAGCCCCACAAAGCGTAAACCAGACGGGATGGAGTTTTGCTGCAGAATGCTGGGGTAGCCATTCTGGTTAAGTGTACCTTGAATTCTAAACAAATCACAGACAGTGTCACCAGCAAAGCACCATCACACCTCCTCCTCCATGCTTCACGGTGGGAACTACACATGCAGAGATAATCCAAAAATCTCAAAAAATCTCAGACCAAAGGACAGATTTCCACCGGTCTAATGTCCATTGCTTGTGTTTCTTGGCCCAAGAAAGTCTCTTCTTCTTATTGGTGTCCTTTAGTAATAGTTTCTTTGCAGCAATTCGACTATGAAGGCCTGATTCACGCAGTCTCCTCTGAACAGTTAATGTTGAGATGTGCCTGTTACTTGAACTCTGAAGCATTTATTTGGGCTGCAATTTTTGAGGCTGGTAATTCTAATGAACTCATCCTCTGCAGCAGAGGTAACTCTGGGTCTTCCTTTCCTCTGGCGGTCCTCATGATAGCCAGTTTCATCATAGTGCTTGAAGGTTTTTGCAACTGCACTTGAAGAAACTTTAAAAGTTCTTGAAATGTTCCAGATTGACTGACCTTCTTCAATTCTTAAAGTAATGATGGACTGTTGTTTCTCTTTGCTTATTTGAGCTGTTCTTGTCATAATATGGACTTGGTATTTTACCAAATAGGGCTTTCTTCTGTATGCCACCTTTACCTGGTTACAACACAACTGATTGGCTCAAACGCATTAAGAAGGAAAGAAATTCCACAAATTAACTTTTAACAAGGCACACCAGTTAATTGAAATGCATTCCAGATGACTACCTCATGAAGCTAGTTGAGAGAATGTCAAGAGTGTGCAAAGCTGTCATCAAGGTGGCAAATATAAAATATATTTTAGAGGTCGACCGATTATGATTTTTTCAACGCCGATACGATTATTGGAGGACCAAAAAAAGCCGATACCAATTAATCGGCCATTATGACAATTACAACAATACTGAATGAACACTTTTATTTTAACTTAATATAATACATCAATAAAATCTATTTAGTCTCAAATAAATAATGAAACATGCTCATATCAAATTCCCAGTTTAAATAATGCAAAAAACAGTGTTGGAGAAGAATGTAAAAGTGCAATATGTGCCATGTAAAAATTCAAACGTTTAAGTTCCTTGCTCAGAACATATGAAAGCTGATGGTTCAATATTCCCAGTTCTTCAATATTCCCAGTTAAGAAGTTTTAGGTTGTAGTTATTATAGGAATTATGACGCGTCGACTATTTCTCTCTATACCATTTGTATTTCATATACCTTTGACGATTGCATGTTTGAATAGGCACTTTAGTATTGCCAGCCTAATCTCAGGAGGTGATAGGCTTGAAGTCATAAACAGMGCTGTGATTCAAGCATTGCTAAGAGCTGCTGGCAAACGCAGTAAAGTTTTTATTTTATTTTTATTTTATTTTTTTGTTGAATTTTACCCCCTTTTCCTCCCCCAATTTCGTGGTTTGTTTAACACTTTTTTGGTTACTACATGATTCCATATGTGTTATTTTATAGTTTTGATGTCTTCACTTTTTCTACAATGTAGAAAATCGTAAAAATAAAGAAAAACCCTTCAATGAGTTTGTGTCCAAACTTTTGACTGGTACTGTATATATTTAGTATATGTAAAGATAAGAAGTCTGATGCGTGACAATATTGTTATTTGTGAATGATGCCCAGTGTGTGTAGTAAGGCAAGAAATAGCGAATGCCTTATTTTGTTGTTGACTTTTTCAAATCATAGTTGCACACATGTAGCCTCAGTGGTGGAAAAAGTACCCAATTGTCATACTTGAGTAAAAGTAAAGATACCTTCATAGCAAATAAAAGTGAGTCACCCAGTAAAATTCTACTTGAGTTAAGGTCTTAAAGTATTTGGTTTTAAAAATACTTCAGTATCAAAAGTAAATGTAATTGCAAAAATATACTTACAGTAAGTATCAACCGTAAAAGTATAAATTATTTCAAATTCCTTATATTAAGTAAACCAGACGGCACGATATTCTTCATTTACAAATTAAGCATTTGTGTTTAGTGAGTCCGCCAGATCAGAGGCAGTAGGCATGTTCTCTTGATAAGTGCTTGAATTGGACCATTTTCCTGTCCTGTTAAGCATTCAAAATGTAACGAGTATTTTGGGTGTCAGAGAAAATGTATGGAGTAAAAAGTACATTATTTTCTTTAGGAATGTAGTGGAGTAAAAGTTGTATAAAATTTAAGTAGTAAAGTACAGAAACCCCCCAAAATTACTTAAGTAAATATACTTTAAAGTACTACTTAAGTACTTTACACCACTATGTTTCCTAGGCCATAGGCCTATATGTTTTGATAAGATTTGTATCACAACTAAAGTGGCCAAATATCTCCAAACATAGCCTATAGGCCTAAGACCCCTGGAACACGGATAGAGACCACATAGCCTACAGTGCCTAGTGAAACGTGTTCTTATACACCCAGTCATTGTGAAAACAGTTTTGACCGGCCACTATTTAAAAGACGATCCCAACTTTCTCGTGCTGCTATATTTATTGCTAAATTCTTCAAATGTAATACATTAATCCACTTTACAACCAGTGTAGCCTAACTGGCATACATAGGTGTGCGCGTGAGTTTCAAGTTTGGGGAAGATAATTTCCAACATATAAATGCACCTTTATAAATAAGTATTACATGCATAATTGCATTTGCAGACTTATGAAAGAGTTCGTAATGTGATGAGTGTATTGGATAGTTGTAAAGTAGGCTTTTTTTATAGGACAAATTAAAGGGTAGCCTACTCTGCTGATAGTGGCAAAAATATCAATAAAAACACCTTTGTCCATATAATAGGCCTATGAGAAGGGGAGACACCAATATAATGTGACGTCCATCTAAACTGGAGGAGGAAATTATTGTCCAAAAACAAACTTTTAAGTAGCACTGACCCAACAATAATAAATGGTGAATATGCACAGTGTGCACTCACCGGGGATATTGCTGATGCTCTCCACTGGTTTTAATAAGATGGGCTATGCTGTTTTTCGCTCAATTAAGTTGAGAATTTTGATAACAAAAAGACTAATCAGTCTTTTAGTTGTCTTCTCTTTACAGCAATAACCATTTTTTCCACCGCAGTTGTATTTTGAAATATTGCGATATTCCTGGTTTGGCCTCTACTTTTTAACAGACAGTTGAAACTCAATTATAATCTGCCCAAATAGTGTGCCGTGCCTTTCCTTCCGACTGTAGGCAATGAGATTTAAAACAATCCACAACTTATTTTTTTTTACAAAGAAGCTAAATATCCTTTCTGGCCGAATCATTTTTTGGTAGCCTATTTTGAATGATTTAATTTATTTCTGTATAGACAGGAGTAGGCTAATTAATTTAGGAAAATGTCCCTATCCTTATGGACGCGCTACCTATGCTTGCATATTAAAAACGTAACTGCATGTTACCTCCATTCACTACTCGAGTCCAGGGTATGGATGACATGTTTTTTTTTTGTAGGCCATTCTAAATCCAAAATAATTACACGTACAGTATATTAAAAGGCTATATGTAAAGACCAAATTAAATAACAAAAGTTTGATGAGTGAGAATATTGTCTTTGTGAATGCGAGACTGATGAAGTGTGTGCAGCCTGCAAAAGAAACAGCAGAACTCATCATTAGTCGTATCATGCAACCATAGAATGTATAAAAAATCTAAACATACAGTGCATTCGGAAAGTTTTCAGACCCATTCCATTTTTCTAAAATAAGTCCCCTCATCAATTTACACACAATGCCCCATAATGACAAAGTGAAAACAGGTTTTTAGACATTTTTGCAAATGTATTAAAAATAAAAAACTGATATCTTATTTACATAAGTATTCAGATCTTTTGCTATGAAACTCAAAATTGAGCTCAGGTGCATCCCGTTTCCATTGATAATCCTTGAGATGTTTCTACAACTTGATTGGAGTCCACCTGTGGTAAATGTAATTGATTGGACATGATTTGGAAAGGCACACACCTGTCTATATAAGGTCCAACAGTTGACAGTGCATTACAGAGCAAAAACCAAGCCATGAGGTCGAAGGAATTGTCAATAAAGCTTCGAGACAGGAATTATGTGGAGGCACAGATCTGGGGAAGGGTAGCAAAACATTTCAGAGCAAAAACCCAGCCATGAGATCGAAGGAACTGGATTGTGGATTGCTCCGAGACAGGATTGTGTCGGCATAGATCTGGGGAAGGGTACTAAAATGGCCTTGGTCAGGGAGGTGACCAAGAACCTGATGATCACTGACAGAGCTCCAGAGGTCCTATGTGGAGATGGGAGAACCTTCCAGAAGGACAACCATCTCTGCAGCACTCCACCAATCAGGCCTTAACGGTAGAGTGGCCAGATGGAAACCACTCCTCAGTAAAAGGCACATGACAGCCCGCTTGGAGTTTGCCAAAAGGCACCTAAAGACTCTCAGACCAAGAGAAACAAGATTCTCTGATCTGGTGAAAACAAGATTGAAGTCTTTGGACTGAATTCCAAGCGTCATGTCTGGAGGAAACCTGGCACCATCCCTACGATAAACGGTGAAGCATGGTGGTGGCAGCATCATGCTGTGGGATGTTTTTCAGCGGCAGGGACTGGGAAACTAGTCAGGATCGAGGGAAAGATTAACGGAGCAAAGTACAGAGAGATCCTTAATGAAAACCTGCTCCAGAGCACTCAAGACCTCTGACTGGGGCGAAGGTTCACCTTCCAGCAGGACAAACGACCCTAAGCACACAGCCAAGACAACGCAGGAGTGGCTTTGGGACAAATCTCTGAATGTCCTTGAGTGGCCCAGCCAGAGCCTGGACTTGACATCATCTCTAAAGAGACCTGAAAATATCTGTGCAGCGACGCTCCTCATCCAACCTGACTGCGCTTGAGAGGATCTGCAGAGAAGAATGAGAGAAACTCGACCAAATACAGGTGTGCCAAGTTTGTAGCATCATATCCAAAGACTCGAGGCTGTAATCGCTGCCAAAGGTGCTTCAACAAAGTACTGAGTAAAGGGTCTGAATACATATGTAAATGTGATATTTAAGTTTTTTGCAAAAATGTCTAAAAACTGTTTTTGCTTTGTCATTATGAGATATTGTGTGTAGATTGATGAAGAAAAAACTGTAATGAATTTTAGAATATCACAGCTGAAATGACTATGAATAACTCTAAATTAAGCATATAGGAGGACCTGTTTATTTGTTAACTGCTCAACACAGAATAGCAGCATGTGCGCACTCCCTCAAATATTTTGGAGAAAACATCCTTTCTATTTTATTCAGCTATGTTCAATTGTATTCTAAATAATACCACGAAATTCTAAGCAAATTAACTAGTGTAGCCCACAGACATATGGCATAGCCAGATCAAGGCCTAACATAAGGACAACTCAGAATATGCTATTCTGTTCTTCTGAAATAGGCTACATTTTCTTCATATCATGTTTCTTTAGGCCTGTCTAAAATAAATAATAGATTCATTGTGATGGTGTAGGATTTGTTAGACTTTTTAAGATGTAGATGTTCCAAAGGTCTTCATCAGTGCGTGGCAGCCAGGGGATGCTAAATGTGTTTATGATAGTTAACGGTCAATTACAATGAGACCGGCAGTGATTTGCATGACAATCACCGGCTGACAATTTCATGACTGCCACAGCCCTAGGTACACACAAATTAATCATCATGAGTAAGGAACTGTGAAAATAGTTCAAATAAACCCTATTTAATCCCCCAAAAAAGTTTCTCACAGAAAATGGATGATTTGCAGTATGGAACAGATGAGATGGAGGTCATTACAACCAAATAAATTAATAGGGGAATTTTAGGTGCGCCTCAGATTTTTCTTCATCCCATCAAGGTGTGCCACGGTTAAAAAAAGGTTGGGAACCACTGGGATAGACTGCTGATCCTGTCGTATGGAGGGATGCGATTCCCTGCAGCTCCAATGGCTGGGCTTGAAAGTCATCTGTCTTGGGAATAAAGGTTGAAACTACCAAACAGCGGATCAAAGAAATGTGCAGAAATAAACATTTGTGCAGGTGTAATTGTTTGATCAGTGTCTTTTTGTATTGGTTTAATTACATACAGCAAGCAACAACACACAGCAGCACTGTAGAGTTAGAACTAGCCTATGTGCGTCTTATCCTGACTTTCTGTGAGTTGCCTTTGTTTTGCATAATCTGCATCCAGTATTGTGGTCTGCAGTGAGGCCTCTTGTTTTAATGCATGAACATGCATGATCCATGAATGAGCTGTGCTCTGTCTGTCAATAAACAGTCAACAAGGCCGAGGCTAGGCTACATGCATTGGGAGACAACAAAGACAGCTAGCTGTGCTGCTTATCTGAAAAGGAACTGGCCAAGAACATGACACCTGGCATTTAATATTAGGCCTAAGACTAGCCTGTATGTTGAATATATTTACAAATGTGAATCAGTGCATACATTTCTTAACTTAATGTGCCAACTGGCTAGCGATAGCGTCTAGACAGGCTGGACACATTTCAGGTGAATGAGTTTGTACCCGTGTTGCCTGATGGATTAGAGGGAGGACTTTTTAGGCATTTGGATATCAATTCTGACTGCAAACTCCAAATGTATTTCTTTACCCTGCGAAATGAACTTGAAATGAACTTGAAGCAGAGAATATGTTCCCATTGGAAGTCTGAGTCTCTGTGTCCCCGGATTGGGTTTCTGCTGATGCTGTTCTCCTGTGTGTGTGTGTGTGTGTGTGTGTGTGTGTGCGCACGTGTGTGTGTGTGCGCGCGTGTGTGTGCGTGCGTGCGTGTGTGTGCGCGTGCGTGTGTGTGCGCGTGAGTGAGACAGATATATGCCTTGGGCTGTACAGAAGTGTGTGTACAAGCCAGACTCCCAAGGCTGTCTGCGGACTGGCCGAAGGGGCCGCACAATCAATGGACTTAACAGATGTCAGTGTGTACTCGACTGTGTGTGTTATTTTCCCATATAAGATAATCGACAAGAGAAATGTGGCAATGTACAGATCAAATATATTTATAAAGCCCTTCTTACATCAGCTGATATCTCAAAGTGCTGTACAGAACCCAGCCTAAAACCCCAAAAGGCAAGCAATGCAGGTGTAGAAGCACGGTGGCTAGGAAAAACTCCCTAGAAAGGGCAGAACCTACGGAGAAACCTAGAGAGAAACCAGGCTATGAGGGGTGACCAGTCCTCTTCTGGCTGTGCCGGGTGGAGATTATAACAGAACATGGCCAAGATGTTCAAATATTCATAGATGACCAGCAGGGTCAAATAATAATAATCACAGTGGTTGTCGAGGGTGCAACAGGTCAGCATCAGCAGGAGTAGATGTCAGTTGGCTTTTCATAGCCGATCATTCAGAGTATCTCTACAGCTCCTGCTGTCTCTAGAGAGTTGAAAACAGCAGGTCTGGGACAGGTAGCACGTCCGGTGAACAGGTCAGGGTTCCATAGCCGCAGGCAGAACAGTTGAAACTGGAGCAGCAGCACGGCCAGGTGGACTGGGGACAGCAATGAGTCATCAGGCCAGGTAGTCCTGAGGCATGGTCCTATTGCTCAGGTCCTCTGAGATAGAGAGAGAGAAAGAAAGAAAGAAAGAAAGAAAGAAAGAAAGAGCGAATTAGAGAGAGCATACTTAAATTTACACAGGACACCGGATAAGACAGGAGAAATACTCCAGATATAGCAGACTGACCCTAGCCCCCCGACACATAAACTACTGCAGCATAAATACTGGAGGCTGAGACAGGAGGGGTCGGGAGACACTGTGGCCCCATCTGACGATACCCCCGGACAGGGCCAAACAGGCAGGATATAACCCCACCCACTTTGCCAAAGCACAGCCCCCACACCACTAGAGGGATATCTTCAACCACCAACTTACTACCCTGAGACAAGGGCCAAGTATAGCCCACAAAGATCTCCGCCACCGCACAACCGAAGGGGGGGCGCCAACCCAGACAGGAAGATCACGTCAGTGACTCAACCCACTCAAGTGGCGCACCCCTCCTAGGAACGGCATGGAAGAGCACCAGTAAGCCAGTGACTCAGCCCCTGTAATAGGGTTAGAGGCAGAGAATCCCAGTGGAGAGAGGGGATATATATATATACAGAATATGGTGGTGATTAGGGCTGGCACAATTACTGTATAATCGTGTAACCGCCGATTATGGATGAAGACCGCCATGGAAATAAAATAACCGTCTTGACCGTAAAAACAAAAAAAGCCTGGCATTTGTGAGGTTAAGTCCATTTGACTGACCAATAACCGTCATCCAAAATTCCATGACCATCACAGCCCTAGTGCTTAGGCTGTACATTTCCTTACCTAAGCTGTGTTCAAATACCCATACTAACATACTGTATACTACATACTTAATGAGTATATACTACATACTATTAGTATTAGTAATAGTTACTATTAGTAATAGTTATTACTATTAGTTCATTTTAGTATACTGTAAATTTACTGTATCGGTTCAGTTGAGCGTACTAGAGTTTGCCTGTCTACTGGAAGTTGATGCTGTTGCTATGCAACCTCTTGCTAGCTTGTTAGCATAACAAATGACTAGTTAAACATTTTACGATTTTGGGTGTGTTCGTGAATTCAATCTGGAGTGCCAGAGTGTTCTCTGGGCGTTCGTAAATCCAGAGCGTTGTCAGATTGTCCGTTCGTAAATTCAGAGCGTTTCGCCCCTAGGAGCGTTCAGAGCGCACACTGCTGGACGCTTTGGCGAGGAGTAGGGTTGATCTGAGCATTCAACGGGAGTCAAGCACCAAAGATAACTGGCTAGCGTAGGCTAGCTACTTCCAGACACAAATGAGAGAACACCTCACTCTGCCCATTTTACTCACCCTAGCAGAGCTGGTTAGGCTGTTTTCATGTTATCCGGAGCGTTTGTAACTGTGCTACTGGCAACAATTTTGCCGACGTTTACTGACGCCGGCCGTACTTAACGGGTGTTGAGTATTCGTAAATTCATGAGTTATTCTGCGCGAGAGAAATAGGATTAGATAGCCATTGAATCGCACGACTATACCACTTAGCTAAGAATTATGTAAATAATCCAGTCAATAAATGTTGGGATGTTAATTAGAAAGCAGAGAGTTAAACTGCCTGGCAAGTTCCATGTATTAGTAGCCAACTAACGTTAGGTAACTAGCTAACATACCGATACATACTGCTGTAATGCTATGCGGTTCGTAAGGATAGCGTAGCTAACAAATTGTCAGCCAACATAACATGTAACGTAACTTATTTGAAAAGGCATTACATTATTACATTTTTCAAAATGTTCTTAACATTTGTCATAATTAGTTAAAGCAATGAATTTGTATCCACTCTCGTCGTACTTTATTCAAATCTGAAAATGTATGAAGCCACGCCCATTTTCGAAGAATTGCGTTATGGGCCCTAAAAGCACAGAAATAGTGTCCACTGCATGTATACTTCGTATTTTGGTGAATTTAGTATGTCATCCATACAATGACAAATAAGCATACTATATACTCAATTCACGTCACAAATAGTACGGTTAGTGCAGTTAGTATGAGTATTCGAACACAGCTTAAGTCTTTTTTTTTGCAGAGCCTACGTGGATATTGTCTTGGCCTTCTGTCTCTGTTCATACTACTCTGAATAGTGGTGAAGTTTCACATCCATTAGCCCCTCTGGGCTGCTGCTAATGCATCCAATATTGACCTGCTTTTATGTAAGCTTGGTGATCATAATGTTGCTTAACCTCAGAGGCTGTATTTATCACTAGTGTTATGTAGACAGACTGTAGGCCCCTTGACAAACAAGTCAATGAATCGTGCTTAGCGTGATGTTTCTCTTTTGTCACACAGGGCCAACCAGGAAATTATCATTCCCTCCCCTTACTAGCTCAGGTAGCATATACCCACACCAGTCACTGAACATAGTGAGAGGGTTGTCATTAAACCCTTGTGGGCAGAGAGGAGGAGCAAGAACAAGAAGAAAATAAAGAAAGTGTGACTGCAGGAAATAAAGAAAAAAAGAGCGAGGTAGACCTAATGTGCTCCCCAGTGGTATGGCTGTGTTCAGGACCAGAGAGCGAGTCAAGCTTTCCTCCTCGAGCTAATCACCTGCCTCTTCATGGCCTCTGGCTTTACTGAGCTTCCTACTCTCATCTCTGCTGCTCAGCTTCCTTCTCTCCTTTCGACATCTTGACTGGTGCTCCTCTCCAAATCGAGACTCCAGCTTAAGCAATGTTCTCAATCTTTACTACTTGCTTACGGTAGAGGTTCCAACCACAGAACTAGGGTCAGTTTTACACAATATACAATCCTTACCGTAGCCATTTAGGCAGATTAATATAAATACAGTGGGGAGAACAAGTATTTGATACACTTTTCTGTACCAAATATTAAGTTCTGCTTTTCTGATGTATCAAATACTTATGTCATGCAATAAAATGCAAATTAATTACTGAAAAATCATACAATGTGATTTTCTGGATTTTTGTTTTAGATTCCGTCTCTCACAGTTGAAGTGTACCTATGATAAAAATTACAGACCTCTACATGCTTTGTAAGTAGGAAAACCTGCAAAATTGGCAGTGTATCAAATACTTGTTCTCCCCACTGTATCTGACATACCAGTGGTTGCTCGTTATGGGCTCTGCTATTCTTTTGCATATTATATAGTCACAGTAGACTTCTGACACCATGTTCTCTGTCTTCACTTCCTGTTAGTGGTAGTAGCAGAAGTTTTTTTTCCCACAGAAGTGTTGACAGATCAGCCTCAGGCCTCAGCACTTGTCACTGTACTGTACATGACGGTTGTGGAACACTGAGGGCCATTTATAAGTCATAAGCTGCCAACTAGGGGTGTTGCGTTTAAATGAAACAAATACCTAATGTAACAATCCTGTAACCTTAGTAGGAGATATGCATCATTCAAATTATTTTTCACTGATATAAAACGGTCCGCACGTCATCCTCGTTAACAGTTAAAAAATAGCAGAGCGTGAGACAGGGAAGCGACAGCAGCAAAGTCCTCTATGGCAATACTTTGAGAAGTTAAATGAGAAGGGTGTGAAATACAAACTTTGCGAGGTGGAATTGAGCTACAGCCCAGACAGTACACATACATCTCGCTGACGATGTAGTATGGAGAGCGTTTGCACATTGGCAAGATGTCGCTGAGACGTTGGCATTAGATGGCATTTGCCATTCAGCCGCTGTTTGGACAATGCTTGTCAAAGCTACTAAATTATACTGGCAATAATAAAAACAATATGCTTTACATTTTTCTCATTTAGCAGACATCACTTACAGTACTGAGTGTATACATTTTCATACTTCTCCCCCATGGGAATCAACCCACAATCCTGGCGTTGTAAGCGCCATGCTTTACCAACTGAGCTACATGGGACTATAGTACGAAGTGATTTTGTTTGTGAGTAAAATGAAGAGAGAAAATTCAAGTTAATGTCAAGTTTATTAGGCTATTGCTATACCATCAAGTTCTTAAAAAAACTCCAGCACAGAGAAGAGAGAAACAAGGAACAGAGAAACAGAAACATCACATTTTACAAAAATATAGCTTATGCAGAGGGTCTGCAGTTAGTTCAGTAAAGATGGAATTAAGATTTAATTACAGGCTAAGAGATTAACCACTAGGCTACCTGCCTACCACAGTTCTTTATATAAAAAAGGTAACATTTGAGCCACGTAATGAAAAGAATGCATTGGACAAGTACTGTAATCAGAAAATGCGTTTTTATACATTTATTTAAGCCTATAGGCTTCATTTGAGCCTATACATATTTTCTGATAAAAGTATTGCCAACCAGGACCCCAAAATGTTTGACTGTCCATAGGTATGCCTACAAGATGTGAAACGTGCCCCCGTGGGTGAGGAATGATTATGCATCGAGAGAAGGCAGCATTGTGACACTCGTCCCCAGTAAGCAAGTACACATTTGGCCGACGTATCAAAATGCGTAGGGAATATCAATATTTTTCACATGCGTCGAATACAACAGGTGTAGACCTTACCGTGAAATGCTTACTTACAACCCCTTAACCAACAATGCAGTTCAAGAAATAGAGTTAAGAAAATATTTACTAAATAAACTGAAGTATAAAATTAAATAAAGAAAAAAGCAACACAAAAAAATAACAATAACGAGACTATATACAGGGGGTACTGGTACACTGGTACAGAATCAATGTGCGGGGATACAGGTTAGTCTATGTAATTTCTACATGTAGGTAGGGGTAAAGTGACTATGCATAGATAATATACAGCGAGCAGCAACAGTGTAATAACAAGGGGGGGTCAATGTAAATTGTCCGGGTGGCCATTTGATTAATTGTTCAGCAGTCTTATGGCTTGAGGGTAGAAGCTGTTAAGGAGCCTTTTGGTCCTAGACTTGGCAGTCTGGTACCACTTGCCGTGCGTTAGCAGAGAGAACAGTCTATGACTTGGGTGACTGGGGTCTTCAACAATTTTTTGGGCCTTCCTCTGACACTGCCTAGTATATAGGTCCTAGGTGGCAGGAAGCTTGGCCCCGGTGATGTACTGGGTCGTACACACTACCCTCTGTGGCGCCTTACAGTCAGATGCCCAGCAGTTGCCATACCAGGAGGTGATGCAACCAGTCAGGATGCTCTCGATGGTGCAGCTGTAACACTTTTTGAGGATGTGGGGACCCATGCCAAATCTTTTCAGTCTCCTGAGGGGGAAAAGGCGTTGTCGTGCCCTCTTCACGACTGTCTTGGTGTGTTTGGACCATGATAGTTCGTTGGTGATGTGGACACCAAGGAACTTGAAACTCTCGATTCGCTCCACTACAACCCTGTCGATGATAATGGGGACCTGTTTGGCTTTTTCTGTAGTCCTTTGTCTTGTTCACATTGAGGGAGAGGTTGTTGTCCTTTCACCACACTGCCAGGTCTCTGACCTCCTCCCTATAGGCTGTCTCATCGTTGTCGGTGATCAGGCCTACCACTGTTGTGTCGTCAGCAAACTTAATGATGGTGTTGGAGTTGTGCCTGGCAACGCAGTCGTGGGTGAACAGGGAGTACAGCAGGGGACTAAGCACGCACCCCTGAGGGTCCCCAGTGTTGAGGATAAGAGTGGCAGATATGTTGTTGCCTACCCTTACTACCTGGGTGGCGGCCTGTAAGGAAGTCCAGGATCAAGTTGCGGAGGGAGGTGTTTAGACCCAGGGTCCTTAGCTTAGTGATGAGCTCTGTGGGTACTATGGTGTTGAACGCTGAGCTGTAGTCAATGAACAGCATTCTCACATAGGTGTTCGTTTTGTCCAGGTGGGAAAGGGCAGTGTGGAGTGCGATTTGAGATCTGTTGGGCCGTTATGCGAATTGGAGTGGGTCTAGGATGATGGTGTTGATGTGAACCATGACCAGCCTTTCAAAGCACTTCATGACTTCTGATGTGAGTGCTACGTGGCGTTAAGGCAGGTTACCTTCGCTTTCTTTGACACAGGGACTATGGTGGTCTGCTTGAAACATGTAGGTATTACAGACTCGGTCAGGGAGAGGTTGAAAATGTCAGTGAAGACACTTGCCAGTTGGTCCGCGCATGCTTTGAGTACACGTCCTGGTAATCCGTCTGGCCCCGAGGCTTTGTGAATGTTGACCTGTTTAAAGGTCTTGCTTACATCGGCTACGGAGAGCGTGATCACATAGTATGTAGATTGGAGAACGTTTGCACGTTGGCCAGATGACGCCGAGACATCAGAATAGAATGTTGATGCCTGGCCGACGTATAAACAATGTAGAACTGTATAATTTCCAATGTAGACATTCTAAATACATCTGCAAGACGTCTTGCCAATGTGCTAACGCTCTCTATACTACATCTTCCTGATGTGTCATGTAAATGTTGTGCCTTCGATGGGCAGTGCATTCGGAAAGTATTCAGACCCCTTACCTTTTTCCACGTTTTGTTACGTTACAGCCTTATTCTAACAAAATTGATTGTTTTCCTCATCAATCTACACACAATACCCCATAACGACAAAACCAAAACAGGTTTATAGATTATTTGCTAATTTATTCAAACAAAAAAACTGAATTACCTTATTTACGTAAGTATTCAGACCATTTGCTATGATACTCAAAATTAAGATCAAGTACATCCTGTTTCCATTGATCATCCTTGAGATTTTGCTACAACTTGATTGGAGTCCACCTGTGGTAAATTGATTGGACATGAGGCAAACACTTGTCTACGTAAGGTCCCACAGTTGATAGTGCATGTCAGAGCAATAACCAAACCATAAGGCCGAAGGAATTGTCCATAGAGCTCCGAGACAGGATTGTGTCAAGGCACAGATCTGGGGAAAGGTACCAAAACATTTCTACAGCATTGAAGATCCCCAAGAACACAATGGCTTCCATCATTTTAAATGGAAGAAGTTTGGAACCGCCAAGACTCTTCCTAGAGTTGGCCGCCCGGCTAAACTGAGCAATTGGGGGAGAAGGGCCTTGGTCAGGGAAGTGACCAAGAATCCGATGCTCACTCTGACAAAGCTCCAGAGTTCCTCTGTGGAGATGGAAGAAATCAGGCCGTTGTGGTAAGTGGCCAGACTAAAGCCACTCCTCAGTAAAAGGCACATGACAGCCTGCTTGGAGTTTGCCAAAAGGCACCTAAAGGACTCCCAAACCATGAGAAACAAGATTCTCTGGTCTGATGAAACCAAGATTGAACTCTTTGGCCTGAATTCCAAGCGTCACGTCTGGAGGAAACCTGGCACCATCCCTACGGTGAAGCATGGTGGTTGCAGCATCGTGCTGTGGGGATGTTTATCAGCGGCAAGAACTGGGAGACTAGTCAGGATCGAGGAAAAGATGAACGGTGTAAAGTACAGAGAGATCCTTGAATGAAAACCTGCTACAGAGCGCTCAGGACCTCAGACTGGGGTGAAGGTTCACCTCCCAACAGGACAACAACCCTAAGCACACAGCCAGGACAACACAGGCGTGACTTCGGGACAAGTCTCTGAATGTTCTTGACTGGCCCAGCCAAAGCCCGGACTTGAACCCGATCGATCATCTCTGGAGAGCCCTGAAAATAGCTGTGCAGCAACGCTCCCCATCCAACCTGACAGAGCTTGAGAGGATCTGCGGAAAAGATTGGGAGATACTCCCCAAAAACAGGTGTGCCAAGCTTGTAGTGTCATACCCAAAAGATTTGAGTCTGTAATCGCTGCCAAAGGTGCTTCAACAAAGTACTGAGTGAAGGGTCTGAATACATATGTAAGTGTGATATTTCTGTTTTTATTTGTAATAAATTGTTTCCTGTAACATCACACAGATTTCCTTGCTCCCACACAAGTTCACAGAGGTATCTGAGCCCTGTTCTGTCTATCCCAAAAGCAATATGGTTGTTTTAGCCAAAGCAATTTACACATGTATTCAGTTCAGTATGACCCATGTAAGAATCCAACTGTTGCAAAACACCATGCTCTAATCAACTAGGACTAGGCCAATGGAACCATTAGACATGGCCGAGAATTCAAGCCTCAAATGCAGAGAGAATGACTCTCGTTAGAACAGGGATTCCCTTCTTGAAAAGGGAAATTAGGCCTCTGTGTGTGTAATACCGCGTTGTCAGTCTTCTGCATTGTAAATTACAGTAATTTTCCCTGAGTACAGTGTTATCCCTGCTCTAATGGCCCCTTTCAATCCAGTGACACAGCCAGGGCTAACACATGATTACAGACACAGGCCATAGGCTGCAGTTACACTGAGAAAATGACAGAACTTAACCAGCCTCAGTCGTTCACACAGCAACGTTTATCATAGGTTTGGTTTAGGCTACTTGATGTACCATATGTCTGCACCCAAATGATAAATAACTGATAAAACTTATGTTTATCATTATTGAGCGATGCTTTACTAGTACTAACTACAGTCTTAAATGATGCTGGCTGAGACCCACATCTCAATCAGTGGTGAAACAAACAGATGCTGAATCCAAGAGAACGATGCAACCTGACACCCATACAAACCGTGTCATGCAGATGTAACCCTGGGATAATATTAATAATACAGACAGTATTACTGCTGCTATTCAAATGCAGCACATTCTCATAGGCAGGCTGAAGTGGAATGAGAAAGAAAGGCCTAATGGCTTTGATAATGAATGCATTTCAGTGAATACAGAGGGATCAATTAAGTATATCTCACTGTCTGCGCAGCTTTGATGGCTGTAAACAATGAACCTTTTATCGCTTTGAATGTTATTTGTTGTTAATCCTTTCAGCATAATGTGAGTGGCTCCATCGTGGTGTGTTGACAGTCTACTGTCAAAGCCTTGTTTAAATCAAATCACATTTTATTGATCACATACACATATTTAGCAGATGTTATTGCAGGTGTAGCGAAATGATTGTATTCCTAGCTCCAACAGTGCAGTAATATCTAACAATTCACACAAATCTAAAAGTAAAATAGTGGAATTAAGAAATATATAAATATTAGGACGAGCAATGTCAGAGTGGCATTGACTAAAGTACAGTAGAATAGAATACAGTATATACATATGACATGAGTAAAGCAGTATGTAAACATTATTGAAGTGTCTACTGTTCCATTATTAAAGTGACCAGGGGTTCCATGTCTGTGTATATAGGGCAGCAGCCTCTAAGGTGCAGGGTTGAGTAACCGGGTGGTAGCCGGCTTGTGATGGCTATTTAACAGTCTGATGGCCTTGAGATAGAAGCTGTTTTTTAGTCTCTTTGTCCCAGCTTTGACGAACCTGTACTGACCTCGCCTTCTGGATGATAGCGGGTTGAACAGGCCGTGGCTCGGGAGGTTGATGTCCTTGATGTTCTTTTTGGCCTTCCTGTGACATCAGGTGCTGTAGGTGTCCTGGAAGGCAGGCAGTGTGCCCCCGGTGATGTGTTGTGCAGACCGCACCACCCTCTGGAGAGCACTTTGGTTGCGTGCGATGCAGTTTCCGTACCAGGCGGTGATACAGCCCGACAGGATGCTCTCAATTGTGCATCTGTAAAAGTTTGTGAGTGTCTTAGGGGCCAAGCCAAATTGCGCCACCTTCACCAGACTGTCTGTGTGTGTGGTCCATTTCAGATCATCAGTGATGTGTTCGCCGAGGAATTTTCCTCCTTCTCCACTGCGGTCCGTCAATGTGGATAGGGGCGTGCTCCCTCTGCTTTTTCCTGAAGTCCACGATCAGCTCCTTTGTTTTGTTGACGTTAAGGGAGAGGTTATTTTCCTGGCACCCCTCCGTCAGCGCCCTCACCTCCTTCCTGTAGGCTGTCTCGTCATTGTTGGTAATCAGGCCTACTGTGGTCGTGTCATCCTCAAACTTGGTGATTGAGTTGGAGGCGTGTGTGGCCATGCAGTCATGGGAGTACAGAAGGGGGCTGAGCACGCACCCTTGTGGGGCCCCTGTGTTGAGGATCAGTGAAGTAGAGGTGTTGTTTCCTACCTTCACCCCCTTTCCGACGGCCCGTCAGGAAGTCCAGGATCCAGTTGCACAGGGCGGGGTTCAGACCCAGGGTCCCGAGCTTAATGATGAGCTTGGAGGGTACTATGGTGTTGAAGGCTGAGCTATAGTCAATGAACAGCATTCTTACATAGGTATTCCACTTGTCCAGGTGGGATAGGGCAGTGTGTAGTGCATTGGCAATTCCATTGTCTGTGAATCTATTGGGGCGGTAAGCAAATTGAAGTGTATCTCGTGTGATCCTTAACTAGCTTCTCAAAGCACTTCATGATGACAGAATTGAGTGCAATGGGGCAATAGTCATTTAGTTCAGTTACCTTTGCTTTCTTGGGTGGGAGGAGAGTTGTGTGTTTGTTGGGTACTGTATTCTGGTGTGACACATACTGAGTGGTTCATTCTATTTGTCATGAAATATTAATTGTGTTGCTCCAACTGATGCAAGGTTGTTTTGGAGACTATAGTGCTTTATGTTGTTGACGATCAGTCAGAATGACGACTTTGTCGGTGCTTCATAAACCGTTAGAAAAGTAGCCTGTGATTTCGAACTAGGCACTGGAGGAAATATAAGCTGTTTTCTGGTCTCATACTCAGCAGGATTGTGAGAAGTCGTGTGTGTACGTGCGTGTAAACGTTAGCCTGACCTGAATGTGTCTGACCTGGTTACGGAGACTGGGGGAACTGCATCTCTCTCTCGCTCCCCCTGTCTCTCGCTCCTCCTCTCTCTCGCTCCCAAACACATATACACACACACACTTCTGAACTGCATCTTGCTTTCAGTCACTTCTAAGGAAACATCACAGAGGAAGCATTGCCAGGAAATATTTTTTTAGAGCTGCTTTCACAGTTAGATCCATCCCGGGGTAGTAGAGTCTCTCCTCAGCCTCAGCTCTAAAAACGTGGAGCTACAGTGCAGGGTTTGAGGGATGTTTTGATTGGTAGGGAAATTACTCCTATGTCTGGTTTGCATACCTTCCAATCAATTCTCTCCAGCTTGCTTGTTCAGTCACAGAGATTCACTCACTCACTCACTCACTCACTCACTCACTCACTCACTCACTCACTCACTCACTCACTCACTCTCGTCCTGGCCCCTGTGTCGGAGTGGATCATCAGATAAGAGCCCCTCAGGTAATCAGTATGAGCTCCAGGCAAGGTGGGCCTCTCTCTCCCACGCTGCTGGTCACTCGTTCACATCATACTGCTACCCAGATGATTAGCTTGTCACTGCCTGGTTGTATTCCACACTGCTCTTGAGCACTCGCACTCATATCCCAGAGACTGCAGTCTGCCTTCCTCCCTGTGTCTTTGTAATTCAAAACAAGCCAGCCAGCCAGTCAAGCCAGCCAGGCGAGGTCTGAGACTATCATATCATGTGTAGCAGAGATCAGGCCAGCCGTAACATCTGAGATGGGAGGATGTCGTGAAGTTATGTCCTCTCTTGACCCTTGCTTGTTTGTACACTTCAGGATCATTGGTGTCTGCTTGCTCCATGACTCTAATCTACCTGCATGGGACTCCAGGTATCCATAGGCCAGTGTTGGATGTCTGCACTTAAAATACTGTAACTGGCTATAGGCGCTATATTTTTCATACAAGATGAGCCATAGCCAGGATGTTTTTTTTGGCATTCAAGCCATTGCCAGTGTGTTGTGGTTGTCCATTCTGTCTCATGTTGACATACTGTCTGCCTCTATGGCTGCTGGTGAAAGTGTTTCTCGTTCACAGATCGCAAACTGACGCAATGATTCATCATTTACCCCCAAAATGGACTCCAGTACTAGTTTCCCGAAAGCCCCTTTTGTTGTGATGACCTTGCTGTTGAAAGCAAGTTATTGTTTATAGGTCTCTGTTTATGCAGCAGGGGCGAGGTGAGCCCATAGGCGGTTGTTTCTGTACGGACACCCGCTCCCTGCTTGGCGTCGAACTAAATCGCATATTTAATTAAGGACTTCCCGGCAGAAGAAGGGCTTTTAAACCGGCTGCTATTTATGGACAGCACAGCACCACGCTGTTCTGCTCTCTTTCTCTGCCCAGACATGGGTCTCAATGACCGAGGGAAGGAGGTGAGAGAGAGAGAGAAAAGTGTGTGGGGGGGACTAGCTAAATAAGGCAGCTCTCAATTGATACGGCAGCACAGCACTGCGGGAGCAAAGGGGTCAAATACCTTGTGCTGAATGCTGGTGTAACCCTGTTAATGAGCATATGCTGCCATGACTGCAGAGGTTGTCTCTACACACAGCGTAAAGAATAGCAAGCAGATGGAATCATTCATGCATTCATACTCCTTTCACTTGCCATAATAAGGCTTTATACATTTATTCCAACCTGGATCCTTTTCTGCTATTAGTAATTGGTACAGTCAATTCAGAACATACAGTAAGTAGTATGCAATGTCTTCAGATTGTCATGATGGACATTGTATGTGTATGACATTGCAGAAATTTGGAGCAAGTAGGTTAAGTACATTTTTTTATTTTAATGCTGTATCGAACTGCAATGCATTTAAATGGAGTTTGCACTTAGACCTAAATGTTGGCCAGGACTTGACTGTACACACTATTGATGGGCGTGAGTACTTCAATACTCGGTAGAAGGTTTGTATTCGATTTACCTATAATCTAATACAAGTACTTAAAATTTACAAATGTAAATAGTTAATCTTGTCAGATACCAGAATTTTGACTGCGATACCACTTTTAGTATCACAGTACTCCATTCCATCCCGATACTCAATACCAAAACGATACCACAACAAACAAAAAAAGAGCATATTACCAAAGTCACAGAACGGCACTTGATCCAGACAGATGAACTCAGCTTCTGCTCTTTTCAATCGTTGGGCATCTTTTGAGTTCAATATTATTATATTTTATTTACTTCAAAAAAAATTCAGAGACAACAATGTATGCATTAATGAATCAATTATACAATCATACAGTCAATTTTACTTTGTTTTTACCAATCTAACAACATAATGGTAATAATTTAATTGAATGACCCAATAGGGGTGATTGTTAATGGGACAATTGATAGCTAGAACATTCAAAGTAGGGCTTACCCCAATTAGTCCACTAGTCGATTGTTTGGTCGATACGCTGTTGGTATAAATGGATCACGTTTACATAAGTATTCAGATCCTTTACTCAGTGCTTTGTTGATGCACCTTTGGCAACGATTACAGCCTTGAGTCTTCGTGGGTATGACAAGCTTGGCACACCTCTATTTGGGGAGTTTCTCCCATTCTTCTCTGCAGATCCTCTCAAGCTTTGTCAGGTTGAATGGTGAGCGTTGCTGCACAGATATTTTCGGCTCTCTCTCGAGATGTTTGATCGGGTTCAAGTCCGGGCTCTGGCTGGGCCAGTCAAGGACATTCAGAGACTTGTCCCGATGCCACTCCTGCTTTGTCTTGGCTGTGTGCTTAGGGTCGTTGTCCTGTACAAAGGTGAACCTTCGCCCCCAGTCAGGTTCTGAGCGCTCTGGAGCAGGTTTTCATCAAGGATCTCTCTGTACTGAGCTCTGTTCATCTGCTGCTGCAAAACATCCCCACAGTATGATGCTGCCACCATGCTTCACCGTAGGGATGGAGCCAGTTTTCCTCCAGACGTGACGCTTGGCATTCCGTCCAGAGCGTTCAATCTTGGTTTCATGAGAGCAGAGAATCTTGTTTCTCATGGTTAGAGTCTTTTAGGTGCCTTTTGGCAAACTCTAAGCGGGTTGTCATGTGCCTTTTACTGAGGAGTGGCTTCCGTCCGGCCACTCTACCATAAAGGCCTGATTGATGGTTGCCCTCCTGGAAGGTTCGCCCATCTCCACATAGGAACTCTGGAGCTCTGTCAGTGATCATCGGGTTCTTGCTTATTGCACATTTACAAAACACAGACTAGACAGCTAGTATAGCACTTCGATCACATCGACAGTGTCATTGCATTTTGGTAGACCAGAATGACATTAATTTCCAATGAAACACTGCGTTTGCCTTGCAGCATTGCATTGCAGAGGCAGTTGCAGTGCGTTCGGTGTGGTGCGTATGTTGGATTTATCAAATGTATGCGTCAAACTATCTGCGTAGACGGCTTGACAGAAATGGTAGCAGAAAGTGAATGTTGGACTACATATCCAGATGATGCTGCATACTATTTTGTGCAATGACGCTGTCGGTGTGTTCGAAGCGTAACAGTCTTTGGCTTAAATGCTGCTAGCGGAACGTGGTACCCCAATGCCCCGTGTGACAAACTGAACATACATTTTCCAGAATCAATGTTCATTGATACTCCTGTTTTAGTCATGTCTGCTCTGCACACAATTTGAGTAGTTGAGACATAAAAAGGGTATCGTCAGAAAGGTTAACTTGTCCTCTATTACAATGAAATAATGTCTCAATGTGTTTGTGTCATTACGACCGATTCTGTTCGACCAAACCTCAAATGCTAATAGCGAGTCGAAATCACTTGTCAGAAAGGAAGATGTGATCTCTCAACGTTGTTGGCGTAAGAGGTTCTGGTTCAGCTGCAGCTTTTCTAGTTCCTTTTCTGCTGCACCTGACCATACAACTGGCCAACAGTCAAGATGCAACAAAACCAGAGCTTGCAGGACTTGTTTGGTTGCATGTTATGTTATAAAAGCAGAGCTTCTCCCCATCTTTACAACAATAGACTCAATATCATTTGACCTAGACAGTTTACTATCTAATATAACACCAAGAAGTTAAGTCTTTAGTGGAAAAGATAAGCACCACAAATCTGGAAATGATTTGGTGCTCATCTTTTCCATTCATTGGATTGTTTGCATACACCTGAGTTGGATCTACAAAACAGATGGTCTAGGATGGGGACATTTGTTGACAGAAGACCACTTTTGAATTCTGAAAACATCAGACATACTTTACATTTTTAAGTGTAATGTGCCTTTAAATTCTACATGTTGACTCAGTGTTTCCCCTATAATTGTTTTTAGCAGTGGTCATGGAAGGAAGGGTGTTCTTCTGATTTTTTTTCTCTCCAACTGTTTTCTCTCAATCACACTTTCCTAGCTAAATTGGACATGCTAACAATGCTTAAACCATGTAGGAGACCATAAAAAACGATAGTTACCCTTTAATTCAAGTGTGCATGCACCTAACACTGTTTGGTTAGCTGTGTATCTGTTGCGCATATAGTGTGATGGAATTACATTGTATGTGCATCAAACAGTTTGTATCATTACTGTAGCTGAACTTCTAATTACAATAACAGATGACATGGTAATAAGAATTGGTCATTACAGTAATGAGAAACTCTTAGCAAATGTAGGTAACAGTGGCATGAACCATTATTATTCGGCAAACAAAAAATACACAATAAATTGGTACTCTTTCTAATCTAATATTCTGTAAATAGTTTAATCTGTCTTTGCTCAAACATCAAGTATTACACAGTTATAGTAATGATCATCTAAAATCGGTAAATGTGGTGTATGAGGACAATTATCACATTTAAACATAATAAAAGAGAAAAGACTAGCTTACCTTGTAGCCATCTTTGATCTTCTCTGTTCTTAGTAATACATTATGGGTCGAAAAAGATTTATAAAAAAACACTACTTTGTACAGGAACTTAAAGTAATTCTACAGTAATGAAAAAACATGTTTTTGTCTAAAATATTACTAATTTGTAATGTGAATACCCAGAAATGATAACTGTCTTTGAATATGTACCACTTTAAACAAATTCATTGGTTTTAATTAAATGTTATTTTTATATAATCTGATTAGACAACAAGCTCCAGAATACTAAATATTGTCACTGGTCTGGGTTGGATCTGATATGACTTTCATGGGTCTCGAGTATGTGTAATTTTAACTGACTTGTCCGGGTCTGGGGTATTCAGTTGGATCTGTGAAGACCTCTACCTTACTGTCTGCAAACAGCTAGTTTGTCTTTTCTTAGCAAATAAATGTACTGAGTCAGAGCAAACGTAGCTAGCTAATAGTGCCTGATACCAGGCATGGTGTCGACCTAAATCAGCATGTTGTTTGTGCAACAGTATCTTCTAAATCAAGAGGAATAGGAAAGGCATGAATAGATACATGAAGTAGCTAAGAAAAAAATATTTATTGTAACCAAAGATTATATGGTCCCCTAGGAAACACTGACCAACACTTTGGTTCCTACCCTGTCACAATAACTCCTCCTTGGCTTTTTCACTCGTTGTCATGTCAAACAACACTGTATTCAAAGTTCCCACTATTATATTTCCACGATTCCAACAGTTCACCCAAGTGTTTTGATCTAAATAGCAAATCAAATTGTAATTGCAATATTTATAAGGCCTAGATTTTTTGCCCATTTCATGCAGCACTACGTGGCAGAGTGGAAATGATCTCATGAGTGCAGGAAATGCAGAAAATATTTTTTGGTTGAAGTTTGATTGTTTTATACTGTTCAATCTGAATGGAGAAAGCCCCATTTAAACGACTTAGAATATATTTGTTGCCACCCTAGGGTCATGCTCTACTCATAAATCAAACTTAGAACTTTTATAATAAAAATATTTAAATATTGTGATACGATATTTTGACCATGTCGCCTTACATTATAGTCACTATGTTTATGCAAGTTTTCGGGGACATGGAAATAATCAGTATGATGCTAACTAGTTTTAGAAAATCACAAGGGGTAACCCCCCCTTTAATATTATAAACGTATCATTCAATTTAGCGTTATAATGATAATTCAGTTAATTTATCGTGATATGGACTTTTGTCCGTACTGCCCAGCTCTATGTTACTGCTAGTAGTAAGTCAGAAAGGACCCACACACAGTGGGCATTCACAGCCTACAAAAAAAGATTGACAGGCTCTTAGTCAACCAGCCTGATTCATGAAGTCTTCACGTTTGATTGACCGATCCTGTGCCTGTGTATCATCATCGGTCTGTGGGCTGCTGTGACATCCCGGCGACCCCATACGTTTTGAGAACCTGGGCCAATGAGGTGAACTCTATAAGGCTGCATTCCTCTGCCTGGGGGCAATAACCTAGTGGGAATTATTATTCAGAGTAATTATGAAAAGCATCTCAAAGGAAATTGAAATGAAGCCGTACCCAGGTCAATTTAGGCAGTATTGGAAATCTTATCTTGTAAGCTAGGCTAAATAGTGTTATGAGGGTGGCTGTTAGTTGGGCCATATAGGATGGCCGGACAATACCAGTATCCCCAAAAATGTTCCATGGCAAAAAATGAAAACACATAACAGACCTGCAATAGATGTTCTGTTTAGACAAAGAGAAACACGCATGAGAGACTGGGTGGGAGGAGGACGAAAGTAGGAAGGGGAGAGAGCGAACGAACGAAAGAGATGTATGAAAATGTTGCGCCATTGACAGAAACATGACATGGTTTTAGGGAAAACCTTCAAATGGAAAACCCAATCGTAAAGGGATCTTTACAGCATGCGTGTGTGTCAAGCGTCCGAGTGTGTGAGAGGGAGATAGAGATATTCTAGTCTCCTATCCAGCCTGGTGTGGGCAGGTTAGTGTATGTGGAAGGTAGAGGTAGAGGAAGATGTTGTAAATCGAATGTACTTTGTGTTTGTCAACCAGATCAGATTACTTAGCCTCATTTTACCAGCAATTCAAAGGAAAACAATCATGGTTTTGTTTTCCCCCGGTCACGTAAGACCGCAGAGAATCGAGGACACTGGTGAGAACCAAAACCTGAAGGGTCTGGAAACTGGAAGAGCCGGTTCCGCTAGGCCCATGCCCCTGCCACAAATACTTACAACAGTGTCATCTTTCCACTTTTCCATTTAAATTAATTTCCATTTTCTCTACTCTGGAACCTTTCTAGTGGATTCCCACGTCTTCAAGTGCCTCGGTGGAGACTTGAGTGCGGTTGTGTTCTTAGCCAGAGTGGTAAGCTGAGGAAGAACTGGAGATGCATGTGTACTGTGTGTGTTTGTGGTAGTAGCCCTACCAAGTGTTATTAGTCTTATGTACAGGATACACATGGTATACACTGTACAAAAAAAGTATTCAATGTAAACACTGCATGAATCCGACTTGTTGACTAACAACCTGTCAGTCTTTTTTCTAGGCTGCGGATGCCCACTAATACGGATTTGATTCCAATGCTCAAAGCGCTGTACGTTGCAATGGAGGGAAATCGCCTCAGCCACCATAATGCAACATTAACCTGAAGCCTTTCAATCCGGCTTGTACCCCCAAAGCTCAAACTAGCCTAGGTTATATCCATGTGTGTACATTGGTGTGTGGGCCTCCAACCGAGTATCCTCCCTTGAATTATTTAGGAGCTGACTGCACCTCTCCCGCTGAGCCCACTGGCGGTGAATTCCGGTGCAAAGGTAACACACATCAGGGTTCAGTGAAAAACACACACCTCCATCATTAGTAACATAGAGGTAACACACCTGAAAACACACACCTCCATCATTAGTAGCATAGAGGTAACACACCTGAAAGACACACACCTCCATCATTAGTAACATAGAGGTAACACACCTGAAAACACACACCTCCATCATTAGTAACATAGAGGTAACACACCTAAACACACTCCATCATTAGTAACATAGAGGTAACACACCTGAAAACACACACCTCCATCATTAGTACATAGAGGTAACACACCTGAAAACATACAACCTCCATCATTAGTAACATAGAGGTAACACACCTGAAAACACACACCTCCATCATTAGTAGCATAGAGGTAACACACCTGAAAACACACACTTGTTTTCCAGAGCTCTTCACACAAGAGCCACCTCAACCTTTTCACCACATCACATCGCATGACCGTCTTGACACATGCCTTCCTCAAGTTAATCATCTAGATGACGAGATCACAACCTGAACAAGTAGGCCAGATCTAATGTCACCTAACATTAGCCTCATTTTGATTTCATTCAGCTTTGCTTTAAAATGGCTGCTAGTCTGTTTTTACTTTGGCCATCTTCTAAAGAATTGTTTGGCATGGCAGACGTTTCAATGAACATGTACTATAGTGTCTGTGAACAAGTGTCAAGAAGACTGCATTGTCTGCAGTCAAACCATGAATCCACAGGGCAGCCAGGCCTTCTAGCCAATGTCACACTGCTGTTCCTTCACACGTGCCAGATGGAGATGACTCCATTATTATCCAGCAGCCCTCCTCCTTCTGCAGGATGTTTTCTAGCTTTTTCTCCTCCCATTTTTTCCTCCGCTTGTTCCTTTTTCTCTCCCTTTTCTTTGGGCCTAATTCTCTGGGTGCCGAGTTTCGACATTGACCCAGCAGGCAGGCAGCATTACTGCAGCAGCCTACAGTATCAGGATAAAAAAGCTCCTTTCATAAGACTGTAAGATTTATAGGCTAATCACATTCCAGCATATTAATCAGATGAGTACTACTGCCTGCTATAAATAATACTATACTGTCACATAAGACCTCACATTTCCGCTCCCCACACACACACACGTACACATACTACTTGAGATGACTCTCAAATAGCACCCTATTTCCTGGTCAAAAGTAGTGCACTATAAAAGGAATAGGGTGCCATTTGGGGAACAGCCAGGGACACCCAGTCTCTAGCTCCCCCTAGGGTTAGGTTGTAAGGGTCTGGGGAGAGGGGACAGACGGAGCACTAGATCAAATCAAATTGCATTTGTCACATGCTTCGTAAACAGCAGATGTGGACTAACAGTGAAATGTTTACTTAGGGGCCCTTCCCAACAATGCAGAGAGAGAATATAGAGAAATAGAAAAGTAAAACATGTAATAATAAATATACAGTGAGTTGCGTTAACTTTGCTACCGAGTCAATGTGCAGGGGTACGAGGTAATTGAGGTAGATATGTACAGATAACTAGGAATAAAGTGACAGATAATAAACAGTAGCAGCAGCATATGGGATGAGTAAAAGGGTCAATGCAGATAGTCCAGGTAGCTATTTCGTTAACGATTGAACTATTTAGCAGTTTTATGGCTTGGGGGTAGAAGCTGTACAGGGTCCTGCTGGTTCCAGACTTGGTGCATCGGTATCGCTTGCCGTGCGGTAGCAGAGGGTGTCTATGAATTTGGTGGCTGGAGTCTTTGACAGTTTTTAAGGCCTTCCGCTGATACCGCCTGGTATAGAGGTCCTGGGTGGCAAGGAGTTCGGCCCCAGTGATGTACTGGGCCGTACGCACTACCGTTTGTAGCGCCTTGCGGCTGGATGCCAAGCAGTTGCTAAAACAAGCGGTGATGCAGCCAGTCAATATGCTTTCAATGGTGCAGCTGTAGAACTTTTTGAGGATCTGTGGGCCCATGCCAAATGTTTTCAGCCTCCTGAGGGGGAAGAGGTGTTGTTGTGCTTAGCGTGGATGTTGCCTGTAATCCATGGCTTTTGGTTAGGATATGTACGTACAGTCACTGTGGGGACAACGCCGTTGATGCACTTATTAATGAAGCTGGTGACTTCACAATGCCATCGGAAGAATCCCAGAACATATTCCAGTCTGTGCTATAAAAAAAACAGTCCCGTAGCTTAGCATCCGCTTCATCGGACCACTTCCGTATTGAGCACGGTACTGGTACTTCCTGTTTGAGTTTCTGCTTGTAAGCAGGAATCGGGAGGATAGATTTATGGTCAGATTTGCCAAATGGAGGGTTAGCTTTGTGTGTGGAGTAAAGGCGATCTAGAGTTTTTTTTCGCCTCTAGTTGCACTGGTGACATGCTGGTAGGAATGAGGTAAGGCGGAGTTCAGTTTCCCTGCATTAAAATCACCGGCCACAAGGAGCGCCTCCTTTGTATGAGCATTTTCTTGTTTCTCTACGAAAAATATAGATGAAAACTAAATTGGTAAATAGTAGATCATGGTCTACAGCTTATTATGAGGTATACAAGATGGCGCCAACAGATAGGGCAGCCATGCTTCTAGTTCCTAGGCAACTTTGCAATATATATTTTTTTTTACATTATTAGTCCAGAATTATTTTGTGTTATTATATACAGCCGGAAAGAACTTTTGGATATCAGAGTGGCGGTAACTCACCAGCATTACCAGGATTACAACTTTCCTGAATTGGATCCTTTGTTCATACCCCCCCCAGGACAATTGAACTGATTCCAGAGGCTGATCCAAAACATTAGCGGCAGAGAAGAGGTATCCGCAGTGGACTTCTAGTCTGACTCAGGAGGCGCGCACAACCCACCGCTTTCGAGTATATTACTCGCTAATGTTCAGTCTCTGGAAACTAAAGGTGACGAGCTCAGGACGAGTATTTCCTTCCAGAGAGACATCAGGGATTGTAACATACTCTGTTTCACAGAAACATGGCTCTCTCGGGATATACTGTCTGAGTCCGTACAGCCAGTTGGGTTCTCAGTTCATCGCATGGACAGGAATAAATATCTCTCCGGGAAGAAGAAGGGCGAGGCTGTACGTTTCATGATTTAACTACTCATGGTGTGATTGTGATAACATACAGGAACTCAAGTCCTTTAGTTCACCCGACCTAGAATACCTCACAATCAAATGCCGACCGTACTACTTCATAAGAGAATTCTCTTCAGTTCTCTTTCAAGTATTCGTTCTGGTATTTCACTTATGTGGTACGCCCCCAGCGTATTCATCAGGAGCCTTTATTACACTACACCTGCCATGATTGGTTGAGACGTGTGCGTTGGGGAAGGGTGTCGTCCTACCTTATAATAGGTCCAACGCAGCATCTCTGAGTCATTCTAATCTCTTCTCGCTTTTCATCAGAAAGCTTACCTCGACACGATTGCATTTTATAGAACTAGCTAAACTGTCCACAGGCATGAGCTTACAACTCGCTCGCCGGGCGCTATTCTCTGGACTGTGCGGTGGAAAATTATTAGAGGGAGGAATGAGTACAGCTGTGACACGGCTATCTCGTTCACGACCAAGTTAGCTGTACCCAAACAGTGACTAGTTGTTAGCAAGCTAGCCACCACGCTAGCTAGCTTTTGTGGTTTTACTTCAACAAGAAAAGTTTTTTACTAGCTACACCAAACTGTCTGTTGTTTCGGAAATGATATCCGGCCATCACACCGAGTGCCACAGTCAGAGATAACCTACTAATCGCTAGCTATCGTACTAGCCTACCACGCTAGTTATTTTCTGACAGCTAAAAACATAGCATCCAAGCTATTGCAACATAAGCATCTCCCGCTTGCCATGGACTGCAACATGCCAAGGAAGCCTTAGCCTCCCCTGGCTCCTGTCCACACTGTGCCCTCTTCACTGTGAAGAGCCTCCATCGCAGGCTAGCACGCCTGAGTCAACAGGACCCTAACATGGGGTTCGGTGTCCCAGATGGCTCACCAGAGGCGTTGGATATACAGTTGAAGTCGGAAGTTTACAACCACCTTAGCCAAATACATTTAAACTCAGTTTTTCACAATTCCTGACATTTAATCCGAGTAAGTATTCCCTGTCTTAGGTCAGTTAGGATCACCACTTTATTTTAAGAATGTGAAATGTCAGAATAATAGTAGAGAGAATGATTTATGTCAGCTTTTATTTATTTCATCACATTCCCAGTGCTAGGGACACTGCAAGGAGTTCCAGGTAGTTTATGTGAGTAGAATGGAGATGGGGGTCCCCCACACCCCGTTGACTGTTCTGCCCTCGAGAGTCGCATGCCAACCCGAGAGAGATGCGTCCATCGTGATGATTTTTCTGGATAAAACAGTGCCCATCTGGGCACCCTATGACAGAAACGTCCGGTGTCTCCGGGAGTGCAGTGCTACCATGCAGTATATGGAGATCTGTACACGGTGATGTTTGTGACGTATCGGGCTCAGACCTAGAGAAGAGACACAGCGTTGAAACCCCATCATATTCAAACGTCCTAATGGGATGACTACTAAAGCCGATGCCAACAAACCCAGCAGCCTCAGGCATGTTTTGAAAGAGACCAGGTTCCCTCTGCGAAACAATGCTAGGCAATCTTGGAATGTTCTTATACAGTTGAAGTCTGAAGTTTATAGTCATTAAAACTCGTTTTTCAACCACTCCACAAATTTCTTGTTAACAAACTATAGTTTTGGCAAGTTGGTTAGGACGTCATTTTGCCTTCAATTGTTTACAAACAGATTATTTCACTGTATCATAATTCCAGTGGGTCACAAGTTTACATACACTCAATTTACTGTGCCTTTAAACAGCTTGGAAAATTGCAGAAAATTATGTCATGGTTTTAGAAGCTTCTGATAGGTTAATTGACATCATTTGAGTCAATTGGAGGTGTACCTGTAGATGTATTTCAAGGCCTACCTTCAAACTCAGTGCTTCTTCGCTTGACATCATGGGAAAATCAAAAGAAATCAGCCAAGACCTTGTAGACCTCCACAAGTCTGGTTCATCCTTGGGAGCAATTTACAAATGCCTGAAAGTACCA
This sequence comes from Salvelinus sp. IW2-2015, assembly GCF_002910315.2. Taxonomy (NCBI): domain Eukaryota; kingdom Metazoa; phylum Chordata; class Actinopteri; order Salmoniformes; family Salmonidae; genus Salvelinus; species Salvelinus sp. IW2-2015. The sequence continues at coordinate 25,692,045 of NC_036842.1, forward strand.
CGTTCATCTGTACAAACAATAGTACGCACAAGTATAAACACAATGGGACCACGCAGCCGTCATACCGCTCAGGAAGGAGACGTGTTCTGTCTCCTAGAGATGAACGTACCTTGGTGCGAAAAGTGCAAATCAATCCCAGAACAACAGTAAAGGACCTTGTGAAGATGCTGGAGGAAACAGGTACAAAAGTATCTATATCCACAGTAAAACGAGTCCTATATCGACATAACCTGAAAGGCCGCTCAGCAAGGAAGAAGCCACTGCTCCAAAACCGCCATAAAAAAGCCAGACTATGGTTTGCAACTGCACATGAGGACGAAGATCGTACTTTTTTGAGAAATGTCCTCTGGTCTGATGAAACAAAAATAGAACTATTTGGCCATAATGACAATCATCATGTTTGGGGGAAAAAGAGGGAAGCTTGCAAGCCGAAGAACACCATCCCAACCGTGAAGCACGGGGGTGGCAGCGTCATGTTGCGGGGGTGCTTTGCTGCAGGAGGGACTGGTGCACTTCACAAAATAGATGGCATCATGAGGTAGAAAATTATGTGGATATATTGAAGCAACATCTCAAGACATCAGTCAGGAAGTTAAAGCTTGGTCTTCTTAATGGGTCTTCCAAATGGACAATGACCCCAAGCAAAATTCCAAAGTTGTGGCAAAATGGCTTAAGGGCAATAAAGTCAAGCTATTGGAGTGGCCATCACAAAGCCCTGACCTCAATCCCATAGAGCATTTGTGGGCAGAACTGAAAAAGCGTGTGCGAGCAAGGAGGCCTACAAACCTGACTCAGTTACACCAGCTCTGTCAGGAGGAATGAGCCAAAATTCAACCAACGTAATGTGGGAAGCTTGTGGAAGGCTACCCAAAACGTTTGACCCAAGTAAAACCATTTAAAGGCAATGCTACCAAATACGAATTGAGTGTCTGTAAACTTCTGACCCACTGGGAATGTGATGAAATAAATAAAAGCTGACATAAATCATTCTCTCTACTATTATTCTGACATTTCACATTCTTAAAATAAAGTGGTGATCCTAACTGACCTAAGACAGGGAATACTTACTCGGATTAAATGTCAGGAATTGTGAAAAACTGAGTTTAAATGTATTTGGCTAAGGTGGTTGTAAACTTCCGACTTCAACTGTATGTATTCACCCTCTTTGCTATGAAGCCCCTAAATAAGATCTGGTGCAACCTTACCTTCAGAAGTCACATAATTAGTTAAATAAAGTCCACCTGTGTGCAATCTAAGTGTCACATGATCTGTCACATGATCTCAGTATATGTACACCTGTTCTGAAAGGCCCCAGGGTCTGCAACACCACTAAGCAAGGGGCACCACCAAGCAAATGGCACCACGAAGACCAAGGAGCTCTCCAAACAGGTCAGGGATAAAGTTGTGGAGAAGTACAGATCAGGGTTGGGTAAAAAAAAAAATGAAACTTTGAAAATCCCACGGAGCACCATTAAATCCATTGTTAAAAAATTGAAAGAATTTGGCACCAGAACAAACCTGCCTGGGAGGGCCGTCCACCAAAACTCACAGCCCAGGCAAGGAGGGCATTAATCAGAGAGGCAACAAAGAGACCAAAGATAACCCTGGAGGAGCTGCAAAGCTCCAAAGCGGAGATTGGAGTATCTGTCCATAGGACCACTTTAAGCCGTACACTCCACAGAGCTGGGCTTTACGGAAGAGTGGCCAGAAAAAAGCCATTGTATGAATAAAATAATAAGCAAACACGTTTGGTGTTCGCCAAAAGGCATGTGGGAGACTCCCCAAACATATGGAAGAAAGTACTCTGGTCAGATGAGACCAAAATTGAGCTTTTTGGCCATCAATGAAAACACTATGTCTGGCGCAAACCCAACACCTCTCATCACTCCGAGAACACCATCCCCACAGTGAAGCATGGTGGTGGCAGCATCATGCTGTGGGGATGTTTTTAATCGGCAGGGACTGGGAAACTGGTCAGAATTGAAGGAATGATGGATGGCACTAAATACAGGGACATTCTTGAGGGAAACCTGTTTCAGTCTTCCAGAGATTTGAGACTGGGAGGGAGGTTCACCTTCCAGCAGGACAATGACCTGAAGCATACTGCTAAAGCAACACTCAAGTGGTTTAAGGGGAAGCATTTAAATGTCTTGGAATGGCCTAGTTAAATCCCAGACCTCAATCCAATTGAGACTCTGTGGTATGACTTAAAGATTGCTGTACACCAGCGTAACCCATCCAACGTGAAGGAGCTGGAGCTGTTTTGCCTTGAAGAATGGGCAAAAATCCCATTGGCTAGATTTGTCAAGCTTATGCAGACATACGCTAAGAGACTTGCAGCTGTAATTGCTACAAAAGGTGGCTCTACAAAGTATTGACTTTGGGGAGGTGAATAGTTATGCACACTCAAGTTATCAGTTTGTTTTCTTATTTCTTGTTTGTTTTACAATGAAACATATTTTGCATCTTCAAAGTGGTATGCATGTTGTGTAAATCAAATGATACAACCCCCCCCCAAAAAAAATACTTCCAGGTTGTAAGGCAACAAAATAGGAAAAATGCCAAGGGGGTGAATACTTCCGCAAGCCACTGTATATCGTCAAATGACGTGTAAGTGTATAGATTATTTTCTCCCATCACTAACACACACACACCTCCCCTCTTATATACCTGATTACTCAGGTGAGTGCGTGTGTGTGTGTGCACACTACAGCTGTTAATGGCTGAAATGTTAATAGTAAATAATCCTCAGTCTGCCAATAATTGGGTCCTGACAGGCCAGTTTATCTGGAAAAACCCCTTGGTAAATGATGATACGGGTAGTTTTCAGTAACAGTAGGTCAGAGAGAGGGAGAGAAGCGAGAGCGGGTAGAAGGAAGTATGGTGATGAGTCTCTGGGCAGTACCGACTGGTACATGGGTTCCTCGGAAACCCCGGAAATATTTGTTATCTGATTGTTATGTAAGGCTGCGACCTCTTTACTCCAAGCCACTAACTTCACTCTGTTTAGCCCTCCATGTTGACAGACATCGGTGGCCCAGCCAAGTGTGCGTGTGTGCGTGTGTCACGCCCTGACCTTAGAGAGCTTTTTATGTCTCTATTTTGGTTTGGTCAGGGTGTGATTTGGGTGGGCATTCTATGTTAATTTTCTATGTTTTGTATTTCTTTGTGTTTGGCCGGGTGTGGTTCTCAATCAGAGGCAGCTGTCTATCGTTGTCTCTGATTGAGAACCATACTTAGGTAGCTTTTTCCCACATGGTTTTTGTGGGTAGTTATTTTCTGTTTAGTGTTTTGCACCTTACAGGACTGTTTCGGTTTCATTTATTCTCTTGTTATTTTGTTATAGTGTTCTGTTCTAATAAAAAAGCATGAACACTAACCACGCTGCGCTTTGGTCCGACTACTCTTCTTCAGACAATGAAAACCGTTACAGCGTGTGTGCTAGCGTGTGTGCTAGAGGTCGACCAATTAATCGGAATGGCCGATTAATTAGGGCCGATTTCAAGTTTTCATAACAATCGGAAATCGGTATTTTTGGACACCGATTTGGCCGATTAAAAACATTTTTTTTTTTTTTACACCTTTATTTAACTAGGCAAGTCAGTTAAGAACACACTCTTATTTTCAATGACGGCCTAGGAACGGTGGGTTAACTGCCTTGTTCAGGGGCAGAATAACAGATTTTTACCATGTCAGCTCGGGGATTCAATCTTGCAACCTTACAGTTAACTAGTCCAACGCTGCATATTTAGTTAATATTGCCTGCTAACATGAATTTATTTTAACTAGGAAAATTGTGTCACTTCTCTTGCAACAGAGTCAGGGTATATGTAGCAGTTTGGGCCGCCTGGCTCGTTGCGAACTGTGTGAAGACTATTTCTTCCTAACAAAGACAGCCAACTTCGCCAAACGGGGGATGATTTAACAAAAGCGCATTTGCGAAAAAAGCACAATCGTTGCATGACTGTACCTAACCATAAACATCAATCCCTTTCTTAAAATCAATAGACAGAAGTATATATTTTTAAACCTGCATATTTAGCTAAAAGAAATCCAGTTTAGCAGGCAATATTAACCAGGTGAAATTGTGTCACTTCTCTTGCGTTCATTGCACGCAGAGTCAGGGTATATGCAACAGTTTGGGCCGCCTGGCTCGTTGCGAACTAATTTGCCAGAATTTTACGTAATTATGACATAACATTGAAGGTTGTGCAATGTAACAGGAATATTTAGACTTATGGATGCTACCCGTTAGATTAAATACGGAATGGTTCCGTATTTCACTGAAAGAATAAACGTTTTGTTTTCGAGATGATAGTTTCCGGATTCGACCATATTAATGACCTAAGGCTCGTATTTCTGTGTTATTATGTTATAATTAAGTCTATGATTTGATAGAGCAGTCTGACTGAGCGATGGTAGGTACCAGCAGGCTCGTAAGCATTCATTCAAACAGCATTTTAGTGCGTTTTGCCAGCAGCTCGTCGCTGTGCTTCAAGCATTGCGCTGTTTATGACTTCAAGCCTATCAACTCCCGAGATTAGGCTGGTGTAACCGATGTGAAGTGGCTAGCTAGTTAGCGAGGTGCGCGCTAATAGCGTTTCAAACGTCACTTGCTCTGAGACTTGGAGTAGTTGTTCCCCTTGCTCTGCATGGGTAACGCTGCTTCGAGGGTGGCTATTGTCGATGTGTTCCTGGTTCGAGCCCAGGTAGGAGCGAGGAGAGGGACGGAAGCTATACTGTTACACTGGCAATACTAAACTGCCTATAAGAACATCAAAGGTATATGAAATACAAATCGTATAGAGAGAAATAGTCCTATAATTCCTATAATAACTACAACCTAAAACTTCTTACCTGGGAATATTGAAGACTCATGTTAAAAGGAACCACCAGCTTTCATATGTTCTCATGTTCTGAGCAAGGAACTTAAACGTTAGCTTTCTTACATGGCACATATTGCACTTTTACTTTCTTCTCCAACACTTTGTTTTTGCATTATTTAAACCAAATTGAACATGTTTCATTATTTATTTGAGGCTAATTTGATTTTATTGATGTATTATATTAAGTTAAAATAAGTRTTCATTCAGTATTGTTGTAATTGTCATTATTACAAATAAACAAAAAAAATTGGCCGATTTAATCGGTATCGTTTTTTTGGGTCGTCCAATAATCGGTATCGGTATCGGCGTTGAAAAATCATAATCGGTCGGCCTCTAGTCTGTGCGTGCGTGTGCGTGTGTGTGTGTTAAGACTGATAAGAAGAGGACCTCTTGAGACGGGCCTACTTTCCCTCACTTCGGCCTTCTCGTTCCATCTTATTATAGGCTACTCTATTATTTTCTATTTTTTAACTTGCATTCTAGCATCCTACTTGCACTCAGTCAGTCACTCACTCACTGGCTACGTTTCTCCACCCTTCTCTCATCTTTTTTATTTCTTTCTCACTTTTCATTTTATTTCTCTCTCTCTTTTCTGCTCACTTTTCTCCCTGAATTATGTGGCCATTAGTGTGATTGTAGATAATCCAGTGAGGAGCGGTGGCAGTGGAAGCCTTATACAGTGTCTAATCCAGGAGATCATGGCGGGGAGCTGACAGACCCATGTCTCTACAGCTTAGAGATGGCCATGCACTAGCCCTACATCACCACACACACACGCAGACTCTGGGAATCAGACAGTCTGCGCTACGATGCAGTTCCCAGCTGAAGATGAGGGGAGGAGGAGAAAGTCATATTCTCTAAACACTCCAGTGAACAAGGCCTCCATTAACCAGAGCACATTCCATAGTGCAATACTGTACTACCATAAAGCCCCCAGCCATAGCCAACTCTGTCCAAAGACTTATCAGACCCATAATATCTACTGTGAATCATGTGGCCCCTTTAAAATAAGCAAGTGAAGAGCGTGCCTTGAAAAGAAAAAAAAGCCATTCTTTCTTTCCAATCCTCACATTCGTTTCCTCTGGTTTTCTGTCCCTCAAGGACGAGCAATCGAGTATCCCTAGTACAATACACGATATCAGCCCTTTCATACCTGGGCTGACTTTGTTGTTCCATGACAAAAGACGATAGTCAAGGAACTGGATTCTCTGGAGGATGACTCGCATCACAATGCTGTTGGTGTTCATCCTTTGCTACAACACAATTAGGCCTACAGCCATCTGCGCTATTGAGCTGCTGAATGGGCTGCTTGCTATGCCTGCTTGAAAGTGGTGTTTCATTGGATGCGTTCCAAGGGGAACTGCTCTCTCCTTTTTATAACAAGGCTCTCACAATAGCAGAGATTGCAGTAATAAAGCCATTAGTGGAGGAAGAAATAGCTGAGATTTAGATTTAGTATTCTGGCCTCAAAGAGCTGATGCTCTGTCGACTTTCACCTTCTAGATGTTTCTCAACCTCAGGTCCTCGGACCAGCACTGGTCCCTGAGAAGATGCTGAGCGGTGTCTCAGATGGTTAGCTGACACCAATTTAGTGCGTTCAAGTGTTAGTTTTGATAGGCCAATAGACCGAAGCAGTCTTTCATGGAGGAAGGACACTAGCGCTCCACTCCCTGCTATTAAACAAGCTTGAGAAACACTGAACAAATGTTTGTTGTTTATCAATACCTTGTCAGACAGCTTTTACACCTTAATGAGATGCTACAGGGATCAGTACTAGGCCTCTGACCTTTTCATAGGTTTTGTCTTAGATAGGTGTATCTTAATGTCCTCATCCACTGAGTGGAGATACATTGTCACTGCACTGATGAGCAACAGCGTACGTGCCAGCTAATTGTCACCGTTTATACCTCAGTTAAAATAATGGGGAGTCGGGGAGGCAAATCCATGAGGTATGCTTTGTTTGTCCAGATAGGACTTGTCTCTGGGCCAATGAGTGCCACTGCCCTACTGTGCTGTGCTTCTGTAGCTGTATAGGAAGTAATGTGATACTGTTGTAGCGCTTGCTTTCATTATCCAGTGATGCTTTGGACCCACATGTAAAATCTAAAGAGATTTTAAAGAGGCCCATTTATCTGTAATGAGTTTCCACACTAATCAATGCTCTGAGGGCATTGTGTTGATGAAAGCTGGCCCTTTGTTCTGGCACTGTCAATGCAACACAGTTGTAGCCTAAATGAGCATGCATTGCAGATCCTGCTTACGTGTCAATATGGACACTGAGAACAAACGATTATGTAACTGCTCACAATGTAATTCATGCCAGCAATTCAAGAGGACTGTGGTAAACAAGCTATCATAACGTATACTGCCTTAGATCCTCTTTGTAACTGGTGGTAAAACCTCTTGGACTGTTATTGAAGTGAGCAGAACCATACAACAAACTGTTAAGATTTTTTTTAAATAAAGTTGACCTATCTACTCTCTCTAACCAACGACCTACCCCCAAACCAACCTGATGTTGTGCCGCTGACCACATCTCCCTCCCTTTTAGAAAACACCCAGAGTCTGACTTCCCTTCCTGTTTGATTACTTAACTTTGACACTTATCTCTCGGGCTTAGGAGGATACCTGTAGTAGCTTTAGCACCAAGAAGCAGCAGTAGTTTACTGGCCTGTCTTGACACCGACTCTCCTCTCCTCCCCCTCTCTTGCTCTGCAGTGCCTGAGGATGTCTAGCAAGCGGAACCTGTTTGTGCGGCTTGTGCCGTGCCGCTGCCTGCGGGGGGAGGAGGAGACGGTGACGTCACTGGACTACTCCCACTGCAGCCTGGAGACAGTGCCTAAGGAGATCTTCAGCTTCGAGAAGACCCTGGAGGAGCTCTATCTGGACGCCAACCAGATTGAGGAGCTGCCCAAAGTAAGAAGCAGAGACAGACACACACACACACACACACACACACACACACACACACACACAAGATGTACAAACAGACCTACACGTTCATAATAAGTTCATAATGAATTACCCACACAAATCCCTGACATTGTTTATGACTGTGTTATAAGGAAAGGTGGTCTTGTTATGTAGCTATATAATGGTTTATAAACATGAACCTGTCAAAATTGCAGTAACCGCTCTCCCTGGCAAACATTGTATCTCAGTAGAGTGACATAACGAAATCAGTCCATAAGGATAAGGCTATAGGTCTTGATCAAGTTGCAGCTTCTGATTTAATTTGGGCCTTATCCTCCTGCTGCTCACAGCAACAACATTGAGTGCATTACCAAGGGATGACTATAGTGTTTACTAGGGATGCACGGTATATCGGTGAACATATTGGAATCGGCCGATATTAGCTAAAAAATGCCAACATCGGTATTGGCCGATGTCTAGTTTAACGCCGATGTTAAAAACCGATGTCAAAGCTACCGTGCATACCTATATAACGCCACATAAAATGTTGCGCTACTCGTGCAACACAGCATTCCTAACCTAGCCCACAATGTCTGCTGTGTGGATCGAGCAGTCAACAAGTCGAGCAATCATTTGAAAGAGTAAGAACATTTCAGCGAGACAACTCAATGGCGAAATCCATTGAAGCCAAGATAATGGAATTCGTTGCCCTTGACAATCAACCTTTCTCTGTCGTGGGTGATGTTGGCTTTCACCGACTGGTTGAGCACCGATACACACTACCAAGTGCACTATTTTTCAGATGTTGCCCTACCGAAGTTACACAGTAATAGTGTCGATGCTAATAGCTTCACGACATACATACTATGGAACGCCGTTTGGGTCTTTGCGTGTCAAAAAAGATACAGTACTGTAGTACTATAGTACTGTCAAAGCTGTACAAAAAAGTCTGCAGACAAGCAAACACCGGCCACGAATGATGTGTATACAGTACCACGTTGGTAATAAAGCATTATTTGTTTGTTCGCCTATTGAAATTGAACTTCAGTTCATGAAAATAAATAGTTACACAGCTACTTAACCCTGTTGCCCAAAGCTAACGTTATAAGTAGCCAGCTACCTTCATTTGGCTAGTGATGCTCGACCGGACCGAGTTATGTGTTGTGAAGCTAGCCACAATAAGGATTAGGCACAATAGTGGAATTTGCGGTTTGCCTTCAAAATAAAAGTATGTCATTGACAGTGATTAATACAAATAGTAGAATTATGCCATACTTTTATTTTGAAGGCTAACCGCAAATTCCACTATTGTGGCTAATCCTTATTGTGGCTAGCTTCACATAGATCGTTAGCTAGCTAACTATAGCTACTGAAACAGATTATGTTGTGTTATTTGACACGTCAAATAGTGTTATTTTACGTTTTTTGACATGCAAAGACCCAGACGGCCTTCCATAGAAATCCTGGTTGAGAATGAAACGACTGAACTAATGAACAACGAAACAGCACAGCAAGTAAGTGAAAGAAATAGGTTTTGATTATGTTTTACTGGTAATGGGGACATACGTAAATGCCAACAAAATAACTTTTTGTTCAGTGTGGTGTGTGTGTAACCTTTATTTAACTAGGCAAGTCAGTTTAGAACAAATTCTTACTTACAATGACGGCGCGGACGACGCGGGGCCAATTGTGCGCCACCCTATGGGACTCCCAATCACAGCCGGATGCGATACAGCCTGGATTCGAACCAGGGACTGTAGTGACGCCTCTTGCACTGAGATGCAGTGCCTTAAGCCGCTACGTCCATGTGTGTGTGTTAGCTATTTAACTGTACTAGAATGCTTAACAGGCCGCAAAAAAAAATGTATATCGGTTGTCGGTATCGTTTTTTTTTTGCAAGGAAAATATTGGATATCGGTATCGGCAAAAAAGGTCATATCGGTGCGTCACTAGTGTTTATGGAAGGTGAGAGTATCTGCCGATTGAACAGAGCCAATCCACAATGCAGCCCTGTGCTTTCCCCGTTCCCTCCACACTTAGTCAGTCTATTATTCTCTGAGTGTTTGTGACTGAGTCAGCATTTGCTGTGAATGAACTGTAGCTTTCTTTACAAACCGGACTCCTGCCTGAGTCATACTGTGAAATCAACTTGTCTTATTCTCTTTCTATCACTCTCTCTCTCTCCCCCTTCTCTCAATTTCTCTCTGTCTCCCTCCCATCATAGCAACTGTTCAACTGCCAGATGCTCCACCGGCTGAGCATGCCAGACAACGACCTCACAGTGCTGCCCGCGGCCATCGCCAACCTCATCAATCTCAAGGAGCTGGACGTCAGCAAGAACAGTAAGCAAAATGACCACAGAATGACTACAATGACCACTCTCTCAATACAAGAGTATGACCAAAATGACCACTCTCTCAATACAAGAGTATGACCAGAATGACCACTCTCTCAATACAGGAGTATGACCAGAATGACCACTCTCTCAATACAAGAGTATGACCAGAATCAAATCAAATCAAGTTTATTTTATATAGCCCTTCGTACATCAGCTAATATCTCGAAGTGCTGTACAGAAACCCAGCCTAAAACCCCAAACAGCAAGCAATGCAGGTGTAGAAGAATGACCACTCTCAATACAAGAGTATGACCAGAATGACCACTGTCTCAATACAAGAGTATGACCAGAATGACCACTCTCTCAATACAAGAGTATGACCAGAATGACCACTCTCTCAATACCACTCTCTCAGTATGACCAGAATGGTTTTGTTGTGCACTTTTAAGAGTTGCAGTCTACCCCTTTTCCCTTTAGAAGATAGTATTTATGCTCAGAATAACTACTGTCTCATCTTCACCATTTACTTTAGGGCTCTCCAAAGTGGAGTTTGACTGAAGAGCCATCTTACTTAAAGAAAAAAATGTTAAAGTTGACAATGCCTTGTCAGGGCAAACATAGAATCAAATCAAATTTTATTGGTCACATACACATGGTTAGCAGATGTTATTGCGAGTGTACGAAATGCTTATGCATCTAGATCCGACAGTGCAGCAGTATCTAACAGGTCATTTCTAACAATTCTACAACAAAACCTAATATCTAACAATTCCACAACAAAACCTAATACACACAGTCTAGTAAAGGAATGGGATGAGAATATATAAGTATAAAATATATGGATGATCAGTGACAGAGCGGCTAAGATGCAATAGAGAGTAAAGAATAGATAGTGAAGGATACAGTATATACATATGAGATGAGTAACGTGAGATATGTAAACATTCTTAAAGTGGCATTATTAAAGTGACTAGTGTTCCATTTATTAAAGTGGCCAATGATATCAAGTCTGTAGGTAGGCAGCCGCCTCTCTGTGCTAGTGGTGGCTGTTTAACAATCTGATGGCCTTGAGATAGAAGCTGTTTTTCAATCTCTCTGTCCCAGCTCTGCTGCACCTGTACTGGCCTCGCCTTCTGGATGGGTAGTGGCTCGGGTGGTTATTGTCCTTGATGATGTTGTAGGTGTCCTGGAGGGCAAGTAGTTTGCCCCTGGTGATGCGTGGTGCAGACTGCACCACTGTCTGGAGAACCTTCCGGTTGTGGGCGGTGCAGTTGCCGTACCAGGCGGTGATACAGTCCAACAGGATGCTCTCAATTGTGCACCTGTAAAAGTTAGTGAGGGTTTTCGGTTACAAGCCAATTTTTTTCAGCCTCCTGAGGTTGAAGAGGCGCTGTTGCTCCTTTTTAAACTTTTGAAATAATTTGTTTGCCCTGACAAGGGCGCCTTCTTCACCACACTGTCTGTGTGCGTGGACCATTTCAGTTTGTCGGTTATATGAACACTGAGGAACTTAACACTCTCCACTGCTGTCCTGTCAATGTGGATAGGGGGGTGCTCCCTTTGCTGTTTCCTGAAGTCCACGATCATCTCTTTTGTTTTGCTGACATTGAGTGAGAGGTTATTTTCCTGACACCACACTCCGAGGGCCCTCACCTCCTCCCTGTAGGCTGTCTCGTTGTTGTTGGTAATCAAGCCTACCACTGTAGTGTCGTCTGCAAACTGTCAGATTGTCAGAGATTAATGGTTCAGTAATAGTTCAAGACTGTTCCACCGTCTCTGGCCTAGTCTCACGTGCCAGACAAAGAGAGTAGACAATTCATGCCAGCATGAAGTGGAAAAGCCCTGCACTTGGATTCTCGAAGTTCGTTTTAAGTCTTTTCAAGTACCTATCTGCAGTGTGATGTTCAGTCTATTCAACTAATTGCACCTTACTCTCCATCTTGTTGTCAAAGGAAATTACTGAAACGTTAAAAAGTAGTTTAGATTAAATTATTTAAAAAGTGTCCCTGCATCGGTTACACAAACTCTCCAATCTCACGTTGAGATGGAGAAAATCTAGTGCCAATACCACACAAAAGTACTGTTTCACCATACCTTGATTTAAACATAATAGTAGATCACACAGCTGACAAACCCCTATGTAATAAAATAAGGAAGTTAAGACAGGACAAGTCAGACTTCAAAATAAATACTGTATGCTAGAATACCTAGTCCTTGCACTAACATACAACAGCTATGGCCAAATCTCAAATGACACCATAGTCCATGTATAGTATAATGTAGGGATGTGCACAGTAATTAAAATTTCCAAACGAACGTTAGCATTCGAATACTTGCGTGAGTTTTCATTTTTGAAAGAAAATACATTTTAAGCCTTTTTTAACCACATTTTAAAACTGAAAATGTTAGTAAATTAAAATATCCATGTGACATTGTTACATAGAAGTATATACTATGAGATTTAAAATTATTATTTTAATAAAACAACAATCTTTTCAATTTAGTTTTTATGATGTGCACGGTGCGGCACATAAAAAAGACAGGTAGCCATCTGGTAGCCTTCACGTGTGTAGCTTGTTGTTTATTTTGGCCAATCAAAGCATCAAATAGGTAGAAGACCAAGGAGCTCTCCAGACAGGTCATGGACAAAGTTGTGGAGAAGTACAGATCAGGGTTGGGTTATAAAAAAATATCAGGAACTTTGAACATCCCATTAAGAATATTAAGAATTAAGAAAGTTCCTCTGTGAAAATGGGAGAACCTACTAGAAGGACAACCATCTCTGCAGCACTCCACCAATCAGGCCTTTATGGTAGAGCGCCCAGACGGAAGCCACTCCTCAGTAACAGGCACATGACAGCCTCTCTGGTCTGATGAAACCAAGGTTGAACTCTTTGGCCTGAATGCCAAGCGTCACGTCTGGAGGAAACCTACTGACTTGAACCCGATCAAACATCTCTGGAGAGACCTGAAAATAGTGTCAAGCTTGTGCCAAGCTGGTAGCATCATACCCAAGAAGACTCGAGGCTGTAATCGCTGCCAAAGGTGCTTCAACAAAGTATTGAGTAAAGGGTCTGAATACTTATGTAAATTTGATGTTTACGTTTTTTTAAATTTATAATACATTTTCAAATATGTCTAAAACCTGTTTTTGCTTTGTCATTATGGGGGGTGGTGTGTAGATTGATCAGGGGAAAAAACTATTTAATCCATTTAAGAATAAGGCTGTAATGTAACGAAATGTTTAAAAGGTGAAATGGTCTGAATACTTTCCGAATGCACTGTATATGTTCACAGAGCTCTCCTGCTGTAGAAAGGCTCTCGGACAAGCTCTCATTATCCCCTTTTCATATTATTTGTCATTTTCTCGTCACATCATCCTTTTGTTTTCTTACTTTTTGCTCCTCTGTCCACCACTTATTGAATCATCCTGCTTTACAAAGATTGGGGACAGTCTTTGAATATATAATAAAACAAGATTTATATGTTAGCCTACTACCTTTTGATAAACATTAGGCCTAATTACGTACCTTCATATATATGGTACTGTAGAAGCCCTAGATCATCCAGTTTAATACGAAAGCTGGGGTTGAATGTGGGATATGGAAAAGATCAAGTAAGTTATACAATTTAGAGTCAATATTGCTCTTTGATCTAGGAGATATGAAGATGTTTCATCTTGCTTTGTGGCATATCCCCCAGGAATGGTAATATATGTTTAAATAATTAAACGGCTTATATGTTGACATGCTGTAATTGTACATCTGGTTTATGTTCTAGGTATCCAGGAGTTTCCAGAAAATATCAAGAACTGCAAAGTCCTGGCTATTGTTGAAGCAAGTGTGAATCCCATCTCCAAGTAAGTTTGGTACAAGGTATTTGAAGTCGCACCTGTATATTTACCTACACATGCATAGGGTACGACTCTGCCTTGGTATGTTAAACACCTACGGCTAGACCATTCACTAAATGGTGATTTATATTGTTCTCACGGATCTATGCGGCAATCTTACGTAAATGTTTTCTCTCTAATCGCTCTTGCCAAATAGGATTTTAATTTGAGCTGTTGATACCACTGACAATGAGTAAAGATCATATTCAAACCAAGATGTATCGAACAAGGATAATGCTTGAGAACTATAAAGAGTTGGCAGACATTCACTTTCTTTTCATTACAAAGATCAGATTAACGGTATTGTTCCCAAAGGGAAAAATGTCTTAGACACGCAGTACATTTTGCTTGGCTCCTGTGCCATATTTAGCCTAGAATTGATACCATAATTCCTCTCTTTTTACGATGCTAAACTTAAAGGCCCAGTGCGGTCAAAAACATGATTTGCCTGTGTTTTATATATATTTCCACACTGAGGTTGGAATAATACTGTGAAATTTTGAAAATTATGATAATGCCCTTTTAGTGTAAGAACTGTTTGAAAAGACAACTTTAAATTTCAGCCTGTTTTGGTGGGATGCCGTTTTGGCCTGCCTGGCGACATTAATTCATTAATAGACCAATAAGAAAGAGAGTTCCAAACCTCTCTGCCAATAACAGCTAACTTTCAGTTTTCTCTCTCCTAAGAAGCTATTTTTGTGTATTTTTGACCATTTTCATTTAAAATAATCACAGTAAGGTACTTAATGTTCCCCATAAATGATTTGATATTGATATAAAAACGGCTGCATTGGGCATTTAACACCCTCAGCGGGCAAGGTAATAAACCGATGCAACTGGTTTTCATGGGAAATGGAAAGAGCCTGTGACGTTACTTCCGCTTTTGGACGTTAACAAGGCGACACCCCATCTTAACTCCTCCACATTTATGGATTGGTTCGAAAGTGCAGAAGAGAACCTTCTCCTGACCAGTTTTATTTTTTATCTTCAGGACCAGAAAGAATCGCCGCTCAGGCATTTATTTTACGCCTGCTACGTTAGTTAGCCCTTTAATAACACCTATTGCTTCAGTATAGATTTTTTTGTCTGTCTCCTTGATGATGTTAGTGATGAGGCTAGTAATCTGACCATGTTGCTCCTGCAGGCTCCCAGAGGGTTTCACCCAGCTCCTCAGCCTGACACAGCTCTACCTGAATGACGCCTTCCTCGAGTTCCTACCAGCCAGCTTTGGCAGGTAAGATGTCAGACAATCAATCAAACACAATTCATATATATGAAATATGAATAGAAATAAATATTCGTATACACATATTTTGCACAACCACCATTACCCAGGCCTAAACCCTCATAGAGCAAACCTCAAAACAAATACTCTGTATTTTTTGGCCTATTTGTACATGCAAGGAAGCAGGCAGGTATTGAAAATGTGGGTATGGGGTATAATGATATCTCCTCGGTCAGTAACAATAGCATGATGAGGTACTGTAGGTAATTTCCTCGAGACAGGAAGTCTTACAGTGATGTTGGAATGTCAGGCATGAATCTCATCTTCCTTATCTCATCTTCAGAGTAGGGGAGCTTAACCTCCACATGGAAATGCTTTAAACTGGGAAAAGCCTGAAGTCAGGAGAGTGTGTGTTCGTGTGTGCGTGACGTTGCAGTGTGACATTATAAGTCAGAGGAACCAGTGTGTGAATGCAGTGTGAAGTGAAAGTTTGAGATAAAATCAACTGCTACAACCATTTTCCCCCCCAATTGCTTCAACTCCCACCAGGGCCAAAAAAACAAAAAACAAAACACTAAATGCAGGTAGATTGGCTGGTAAGAATGTATATCTGATTCAGAAGCCACGTTGGCAGGTGGTCACACTCAGGGCTCTATAGTTACCAGCATTTATTAAAATAGTCAAAAGTCAAGTATAGACACATGTGCGAGTTGTGCTTTATAGCTAAATAAATGCTGCAGTAGCTGTTTTCAAAGTATTTCTGCCGTTTTGTTTCATATCTCGTAATGCACAAAGAAATATGAATCATACCGTCATCCCACCTTGCGCAGCAACACAGCCTGGCTGGGGCACAGTGCGCACTGTGAGTGAATGCTGAAAGATTTGTTTTTCGAAGCAATACGCACAGGCATAAAATTGTCTAACTACCAATGTAAAACTTTATCCTGGTGTTTCTCTATATATTTGGATTGTTTTGTTCACAAGTTAGGTTGTTTTTCAATGCTTGAGTTTGCTTCCACTACTGCTGAAGAGCAAGACCTCATCGGCCTCTACTAGTCAGATTCTCACAACCACACATGAAGACTTGAGTGGCCCAGTTACCACGGTAACCTTAAAGGGGCAGCTGAACATTTTTGTCCCATCTGTGATATTTTGGTTAGACTCAGGTCACAAAATATTAAATTGAGCAATATACCACATTACTTCTTACTAGTATTGCATTCCTTGTTTTGGAAACATTACTAAGCATGCTCATCCATTTTGTTTTGTGTTTTTTGCTGTAATTAATGCAGAAAGAATATTTGGTCTGACTTTAGGCCCTGACTCCCACACACTCCATTACATCTCCCCTGTCTCTATAGACTCACTTTTTGTCATATGATGGTTCTCTCTCGTGGTAATGGTACTTCATTTAAACCATAGTATTTATATACGGTAGAGTGCGTATACATAAATCATCTGGCAAACCATGCTACTGACCCTATGTAGCTTTTTCTTGGGCTCAATTTCCCCACTTTATGGCTGAATCACGGCTGGGTTTCAAACTAGTTGTGTGGAATCTAGAAAAACATATCTGTAGGGCTCTCATCATTGGCCAGACCCCAGTGATCCAGCCCCAGGAAAACCTTTTGTTTTGTGTCAAAACCATCCAGTAAAACGACACTATCCCTGAAAGCTGAGTATCAACATTGAGTGTTATGTCATTGACTTATATTTTCTGTCTGTCTCTGTCTCTCTCTTTCTCTCATTCTCTCTCTCCTCCCCTTCCTCTCCCTCTCTCTCCCTCTCCCTCAGGTTGACTAAACTGCAGATCCTGGAGCTGAGAGAGAACCAGTTAAAGATGTTGCCAAAGTAAGTTGTCCCCGTCTCTGTTTCACGTGTTGTTTTCCCCACATCAAAGCCCTTACAGACCTCACAGGCACTCACAGAGTCCCCAGACAAACGAGGTGGCTCTTTGTGAGCGACCATGTCTCTCTCTCTTCCCTAGGCACTCTTGCTTTCTCGGTTTGTTTCTCTCTCACTGTGTTTCTCTGTGGCATTGAATTCCACCGTGTTATATAAGAGTGCTACCTCTGTTGCGAGCTGTGACAGGTTTTATAATCCAGAGTACTCAGACTGTAGCTCATGTTCCGTTTCGCCTTTTGAAAGCCTCCACTACCTACCTACCTCTGTGTGTATGTGTGTTCACTGCCCAAAGAATCCATTGATTATGATTCTGAGTGCTGCAGGTGGTTTTGGAGTCTCATCTCTTTCTGTCATGCTCTTTCTCGTTGTCTCTCTCTTTCCCCTTCGCTATTCCCCTCTGCTCTCTTTGTCTCATGTCCCCTCTCTCTTTCTTTACACTCTGTCTCTCTTCTCTTGATCTTTCTGTGTCTAATTGACGCCCACCTATCTAGGTCCATTTCTTCTGTTGTCCCCTAGCTGGCTGGTCCTCTATGCTCTGTGTGTCTATGAGACAGCAGCCAGGCATGTTAGGGTCTGTTGCTCTGACAAACAGAAGGCCTAATGGCCAGGATGGATGCCAGAGAGACGCAAGCATCCCAGGGATGTAAATAAACACAAACACACACAAATTGCAAGCGCAAACACACACAACTGCCCGTACGCACCCTCACACACGCACCCCCCCCCCCCCCCCCCCCCCCCCCCCCCCCCCCCCCCCCCCCCCCCCCCCCCCCCCCCCCCCTCATAACAACACTCATCCTACCCCAGACACTTTTTGGCGACAGCACCGTCGCGCGTTCCTCACTAATTTCTCTGCCACTCTGTACAGACCCCAGTACCGAGCACTCTGTACCGACTCCAGTGTCTCTGAAAGCAGCTTTGAAACGGAGCCTGGCACTCCTCCTAGCCTGCCAATCACAGGGCAGGAATGTTCCGACGCTCAGCGTGCTATCACCGTCCAAAAATACTGCCGTGTTTTTATATCCAACCCAACATTTATTACGACGGCAACCCTAGAGGTCGCCGTGAAACCGCCTCGTTGTACAGTTTGGTTGTACAGACGGAAAGGTATACATGGTATGGATTAAAGGGTGATGTTTTGAGGAGCAGCGAAGACAAAACAGCCTCCACAGGGGGAAGAGCATTACTGTTAACCCCCAGTACCGAGCAGTGTTTGGTTTGACTGGGAGTCTTGAGGACTCGGGCTGCGTCCCAAATTGCAACCATTTGTCTATATAGTGAAGTACTTTTGACCGGAACCCTATGGGCCGTGGTCAGAAGTAGTGCACTATAAGGGGAAAAGTGTGCCATTTGGAAATCCGCCTACAGGTTCATCCCCACTGAGAAATGACTTAGCTGATCTGTTCCCAAATATAACCAAGCCCTTTTCTTCTATTTATCTTTTATTTCCCCTAGTAGTAGCTGTCATATTAAATAATTAGCCTAACACACTTCATCTGATATTATAGGTTGTGTTTAGACTTTGTTGTTTGTCTAAGTAACACATATATGTATTATCATGTTTTGTTTTATGTAATGGTAATTCATGTTGTAATCATCATATAGCATCCGGCTCTCCTATATCTGTGGGTCTACACCTGCAAGGCATCAGCCTCAGGCAAATGAGCATTAGCTGTAAAAACACTGCCCTTCAGTGTCATTCAAACTTTTTATTATTTTTTATTTTGACTTTATTTTTTAGACTTAATCTTTGACCATCATTCTATCTCCCGCCCAGCAACTCCACTCCCACTTGTCTCCAATTCCACATCCCAACCCTGAACAAACGTCTTTGCCATGTCGTTAAATTCTTCATGCCCCCCTGGTGTAACATAACCGTCTGAGTATCTGTGTGAAATGTTATGCTGCTTTTTGCTGTGACGAAATCGGCCTTAAATGTGTGAGAGCGAAGCCTGGGCTGGAGACTGCTATAACAGGCCATGGGTGATATACCACATAAAGCAGTCTTTTAAGAAACTAGACTACAGGGACACTGTTTATATATACACACACACACACACACACGAATGAGCACACAAATGCTGCTGTTGTGGTTGACTCCTTGTATTCCCAGCTCCTTTGCTCAACATCAATCTCTTTCTCTCTCTTTTTCCCTTTCCCTCTGCAGAAGCATGCACAAGCTCACCCAGCTGGAGAGATTGGACTTGGGGAGTAACGAGTTCACTGAAGTGGTGAGTGTCTGTCTGTCTTTCTGTCCTCCCAAGGCTGAACCTCAGTACTCTGAAGTCAGTGTCTTCATCTCCATCTCCCCATCTTCGTTCACTGATCTGGAAATAGAAGACAGGTGACAGCAATATGGAGACAGGCCCTACGGGGTAACCCGTCTGCTTCTCTCAGATCTGTGTGGAGGAGGGAAATGAGTCAAGAAGAGGTCACTTCAGACAAATTATTTGCATCCCTTTAAAGTGTCTGTATGGCTAATTGTAGGGCTAATATACACAATTATTCCTATATGGTTGTAAATTAATTGATCTAACATTTCTCTCCCTTACCGTCTCTCTATGCGTGTCTCTCTCTCTCGCTGTCTCTCTTTTGCTGTCTTGCTGTCTCTCTGTCTCGTTCTCTCTCCATCTCGCTGTCTCACTCTGTGTCGCTCTCTGTGTCGCTCTCTGTCTCGCTCTCTGTCTCGCTCTCCCTCTCTCTTTCTCTCTATATTTTTTCCAGCCTGAGGTATTGGAGCAGCTCACTGGAATCAAAGAGTTGTGGATGGATGGAAACAGACTGACATTCCTACCAGGGGTAAAGTGATGAACTGCCATTCAACTCCCCGTAGGCTAAGTCTTCCTGTACAGTGCCTCCGCTTTCATAGTGTCTGTCCTGTCTTCTCCTACCTACAGTATGGTGATGAGTCATTCCCCAGAGCTGTCATTATAAATAAGAATTTGTTCATAATTAACCTGCCTGGTAAAATTAAGGTAAAATAAACTGTTTTGATCAACATTGCTTTGTTCAAGCAAACATAGTAGTATATTATTATAGACGTGAACGATGACGATAATGCAATGGCAATGTTATGGCAACGTTATGAAGTTGTAATAATGCCTCTTGCACTCTGGGTAGTTTCATGTCACGAATGACGAAGCCACAGACCAATTAATCTGTTGGTTCAATGTCATTCAGTGATAATTCAAACGATTGTGTTTTGTTATGGTTTACACACCTTCTGTTGTGTAAGGTCTCTCTCTTTCCCCCTCTGTCCCTCTCTTTCTTTCTCATGGATATGCCGAGCTTGTTTGGTAAATAGGTCATAATTAAAGCATTAGCGCGCCGCTAGCATTTTGACAGCACCACCACCAACCCCGTAATTATAGGCTATTCCTCTGTTAAGATTACTGAATTCTACCTGGCCTCAATGCAGAACTTTTTTTTTTTTTAATTAAATAAACACTGCCTAAGAACGGTGACCTGTATACAGCATTTCACTGCGCTAGTGTTTGTTATAGTGAAGCCAAGTCAGCCAACCCATTCTTTCCCTTTCCTTTTATCTTTTGTTCATTTCAGTGAAAGTGTGTGTGGGGGGGGGGGGGGCTTTCGGGTTCCTATGTTCAGATTGGTCAGGCCAGGGGTATTCCTGTGACTGTTTTAACCCCTCGATATAATTCCAAGTTTAATTAGCCCCGTCAGCCTCAAACCTCCCCGTTTCTCATTTCAGTAAAGATCAATGCCCTATATATAGCTTAGTGCTAATCTCACCCCATTTGTACTTTCAAGGGAACCTTCGAGAGATTTGTCAAAAACAGTAAACAATATCTAGAAAGGACAAAGACACAAAAGACATTACTATCTCTATGGAACGTAATTTAATAAAGGATTCTGTGTGTGTGTGCGCGTGTCTGTGCCCCTGTGTGTTTGTATTCATACCTGTGTGTGATCTCCAGATGCTAGGCGCTCTGAAGCAGCTGTCCTACCTTGACGTCTCCAAGAACAACCTGGAGATGGTGGACGAGCAGATTTGTGGCTGTGAGAGCCTGCAGGACCTACTGCTCTCTAACAATGCACTCACACAGCTGCCCGGATCTATAGGTGAGCAGCTACATACACACGCGCACACACACACACACACAGACTGGCACAAATACAGACACTCACACAGACACACACACACAGAGAGACTGACACAAATATGCATGCACAAACATACACATACTAAGTGCCCATCTCTTTACCCCATAATAAAGTCTGTTTGACGTAGCCCAGTGACCAGACATAGGGCCACTGCATCTGTCGTGCCAGCCATTGTGTGTCTAATGAACAGCTTGGTTGTTATTCTGAAGTGAAGAGAAATATTGTCTGTAATAGAATTTCCTTATGGAATGAATGGCAGAAATATACTGTGTATTTGGAAAGTATGCAGAGCCCATGACTTTTTCAAAATGTTGTTACGCTACAGTTTTATTTTAAAATTGAATAAATACTTTTTTTTCTCATCAATCTACACACAAAATCCTATGATGGTTTTTAGACATTTTTGCAAATTAATTACAAATAAAAACTGAAAATTCACATTTACATAAGTATTCAGACCCTTTACTCAGTACATTGTTGGAAGCGATTACAGCCTCGAGTATTCTTGGGTATGACGCTACAAGCTTGGCACACCTGTATTTGGGGAGTTTCTCCCATTCTTCTCAGCAGATCCACTCAAGCTCTGTCAGGTTGGATGGGGAGCGTCTCTGCACAGCTATTTTCAGGTCTCTCCAGAGATGTGCGATCGGGTTCAAGTCCTGGCTCTGGATTGGCCACTCAAGAACAGTCAATGACTTGTCCCGAAGCCCCTCCTGCATTGTCTTGACTGTGCTAAGGGTCTGTCGGAAGACAAACCTTCGCCCCAGTCTGAGGTCCTGAGCGCTCTGGAGCAGGTTTTCATCAAGGATATCTCTGTACTTTGCTCCGTTCATCTTTCCCTCGATCCTGACTAGTCTCCCAGTGCCTGACGCTAAAAAACATCCCCACAGCATGATACTGCCACCACCATGCTTCAACATAGGGATGGTGCCAGGTTTCCTCCAGGCATGACGCTTGACATTCAGGCCAAAGAGTTCAATCTTGGTTTCAATGATGGAGGCCACTGTGTTCAGCTTCAACACGGCATAATTTTGTCTGATGTGGAATAGAGTTCCATGTAACCAAGGCTCTATCAAGTACTGTGCACCTCCCATAGTCTGTTCTGGACTTGGGGACTGTGAAGAGACCTCTGGTGGCATGTCTTGTGGGGTTTGAATGGGTGTCTGAGCTGTGTGCTAGTAGTTTAAACAGACACCTTGGTGCATTCAGCCTGTCAACACTTCTTACAAAAACAAGTATTGATGAAGTCAATCTCTCCTCCACTTCTAAAAAAAAAAACAGGAGTTTATTGTGTTACATTGTGTTGTGAATTATATTCTGTGAGTGGCGAGGCAGACATAAGGCTACCAGCCAGCTACGCATTGAGAGTGTGTGGAGTTGGGAACTGTCCCATATTTGTGTGGTGCTAAAACGTTCTAATTTGTACACACGTAGAGATTATGTTCCCCCTCCCCACGTGAGAATACAACTTGTTGCCAAGTTTACTTTACCTGGATAGCCTAGCTCACACGAAAATGGCTAATGTAGGCCTAACCGGAGAAATAAAAAGAAAGTGTATGATAAGCGAATAGGCTACAACACCTTCGTGGAATCAGGTGCTGCACAAGTGAAATCCCCAGTTTGGAAGGACAACAACACAGTAGATGGATACACAGGCTGCACAAAGTGCATAATTCAGTTCATTATCAGTTCATTATTACAAGACTTTAGGCTTTCGTTCATTAGACCATACGCAGGCCATATAAAGTGTAAACCAGTGCGGCTGGTAAGTTTGATTCTACTAAATAAATGTAGCCTATTTTTGCAGCCTATATTCCCCTCAAACTCAACTTTGGACCTCGAAGCCAGTTCCACTGCATTTTTTCATTGTTCCCCTCTAATCAGGGACTGATTTAGACCTGGGAAACCAGGTGTGTGCAATTAATTGTCAGGTAGAACAGAAAACCAGCAGGCTCCGGACCTCGTAGGTTAAGAGTTGAGTACCCCTGTATTCGATTCTGGTAATTCCCTCCCTATAGCTCTCGTAACTTGAGTGCGCTTTGAATAGAATTCAAAGTGCCCTGCATTATAAATATTTTCTTATGTTCCATATTTTATTTGCGTGGCGCAATGATTTTGTCTTGGCGCAGCGGCACAGCTAAATTACTGCAGTGTAAGCACTGCCTCTTGTTATGATATGTTGGTGTCACTCTGAAAAAAAGAGATACAGGGCATGCTCTGCTTTCCCCATCAAATAAGATAAAGCATTGCATACAGTTGGAGTCCGTCTGCAATTTATTCGGCCCCAATCTATGGTCATAAACCAGTTACATAAACCAGATGGTGGTATGAATTCATCTGTTGCGTAACTGTAGAGGATACTTCTCTTTAGGTGATGCAGCTGAGAATCAGAATCAATATCTGTGTGCTGTAGCTTAATGCACTATTTATCTTTCTCTCTCTGTCTTCCTACCTCTCTCTTATTCTCTATCTCACTCCTTCCCTCCGTCTCTCTCTCTAACACCCCTCTCGCTGACTTCTCTCTCTCTTTCATGCTCCCCTCTTTCTCCCTGTTCCTTCCCCCTCAGGCTCCCTGAAGAAACTAACCGCCCTAAAAGTGGACGAGAACCAGCTCATGTATCTGCCAGACTCCGTCGGAGGGTGAGTACAATTAAAGCCATAGGTTTTAAACAACTAAACCCACCCTGATTGGTTTGCATTGATCATCTTGATCATCCAGACATATCACAGAACACTGCAGTACAGTACACCAATGTAGGGCTAGGTTTGATTAATTGACCTGTTTCTACAAACGCGCCAGATATGAGACGATTGATGGTTGTGATTGAGGCGTTAGTCCCAATTATATAGGTGAGTGATCTAAGCCTGGCTCCTCCATTGTGAATGGAGACAATAGTAATCCTGACCTGAGGAACCTCCGAATACCGTATTGACAGATTAAAGCCCCTGTTTAATTCTGCTTGGCCAACACTCATTGATTTATGACAGGTGAGGAGGCCAGCTGTTGGTGATTGACTGCTGCTGCCAGGGGTGTAATCATTAGCCAAACAGTTTTGCCACTAAAACAAGTGTTTATTGGAAAAATGTGGGTAGGTCCCTCCCCGTTCTGTTTTGTTCCTTTTAAGAAATGTTTTGCAACATAATTGGAGTATTGATTATGCCCTTGGTAACACAGTCAATACAGGTGGGGGTTAACACTTGATCTCTGACCTCTCACTATAGATGTGATCATTCATATGGAGCGACAAATTCATTTTAATCCACCAACATCTTTTGTGTGGTAGCCAACTAGCATTTCAAGATTGACTCTTTTAAAATGGCCACTTGGTTTATGCTTTATCTATGTTTTAAGTTTGATAGAGTTATAATTTTATAATTTTTCCTTTCTGGTCCATTTTAGTTGTTTTTGTTTTTTGTTTCCAAACATTGCCAATTACCCTGTATGTTAATTTATATTTCCTGGTCCCAGATTAGGAAAAGCTTCTGGGCAGGATTATGAATGTGATTTCAAGGGGAACTGTGGTTTTATCCCAAACCAGGATTGTAAAGCATACTGATTAAATGTATTTAATCATCTTGCATTTCATTACATTTGCTTTACATTTTGACCAATATCGTCGTCGGTTACCTACGCTCTTGTTTGTCCCTGGTCTTGATTTCTGAGAAGCGGACTCAGATTCCTCTCTTTACTCAGTTGATATTGAGCATAGATCGGCAACAGCCGACCCGCGGTCCAAAACCGTCCAGCAAGTGTTTTTTTAATGTTTTGCTCCCAAAGTTTTTTGTAAAAAAAATCTATAATTAGGACTGTAAAATCAGCTGAACATGTATTTAATTTAGGAAATAGGTTCCCAAATCCAAGTATTCCCACAAATAAAGAAATATACACTACATGACCAAAAGTATGTGGACACCTGCTCGTCGAACATCTCATTCCAAAATTCTGAACATTAATATGGAGTTGGTTCCCCCTTTGCTGCTATGTCAGCCTTCACTCTTTTCGGAAGGCTTTCCACTAGATGTTGCAACATTACTGCGGGCACTTGCTTCCATTCAGCCACAACAGCATTAGTGAGGTCGGGCACTGATGTTGGGTGATTAGGCCTGGCTCGCAGTCAGCGTTTCAATTTATACCAAAGTTGTTCGATGGGGTTGAAGTCAGAGCTCTATGCAGGCCAGTCAAGTTCTTCCACATTGATCTCGACAAACCATTTCTGTAAAGACCTTGCTTTGTGCATGGGGGCATTGTCATGCTGAAACAGGAAAGGGCCTTCCCCAAACTGTTGCCACAAAGTTGGAAGCACAGAATTATCTAGAATGTCATTGCATACTGTTGTGTTAAGATTTCCCTTCACTGGAACTAAGGGGCATTAGCCCGAACCATAAAAAACAGCCCCAGACCATTATTCCTCCTCCACCAAACTTTACTATTGCCGTTATGCATTCAGGCAGGTAGCATTCTCCTCGCATCCGCCAAACCCAGATTCGTCCGTCAGACTGCCAGATGGTGAAGCGTGATTCATCACTCCAGAGAACACGTTTCCACTGCTCCAGAGCCCAATGTCGATGAGCTTTACATCCCTCCAGCCGACTCTTGGCATTGCGCATGGTGATCTTAAGCTTGTGTGTGGCTGGTCTGCCATGGAAATCCATTTCATTAAGCTCCCAACGAACAGTTCTTGTGCTGACGTTGCTTCCAGAGACAATTTGGAAGTCAGTAGTGAGTGTTGCAACCGAGGACAAAAGGCAGTCCCGTTCTGTGAGCTTGTGTGGCCTACCACTTCACGGCTGAGCTGTTGTTGCTCCTAGACGTTTCCACTTCACAATAACAGCACTTACAGTTGCCCGGGGCAGTTCTAGCAGGGCAGAAATTTGACGAACAGACTCATCCTATGACGGCGCCACGTTGAAAGTCACTGAGCTCTTCAGTAAGGCCAATGTTTGTCTATGGAGATTGCATAGCTGTGTGCTCAATTTTATACACCTGTCAGCAACGGGTGTGGCTGAAACAGCCGAATCTACTCATTTGAAGTGGTGTCCACATATGTTTGTATATATTGTGTATATTTTTAGCTGTTTTATTCTAGAAACAATCCGTTTTCGCTGTAGTAATGGTGCAACCATGACAGTAACAAATCTGATCTCACTTTTATCTTTAGGGCACTTAAAAACAACGGTACAAAGCCTATTCATTACAAAAATGATTATCTGGGTGATTATTTTTCTAGGAGCACGGTGCTCCCAAAGTATAATGTAAGGGCGCACAGAAAAATATTTAGTAGCATATGTGACCAAAATGGTCGCACTTTAGAGCCCTGTCTGCAGTTGATAAAAACTATTCTAACTGACCTTGGCCAGCCATTTAAGTTAATGTTGGAATTTTTTATGATGTGAATATAGGCCTGGGCCCGAATTCACAAAGCATCTCAGAGTAGGAGTGCCGATCTAGGATCAGATTCCCTTGTCCATATAATTGTATTCATTATGATCTAAAAGGCTAAACTGATGCTAGATCAGCACTCCTTCTCTGAGATGTCAATATGGCCCTGATCTTGTCTGTTGTTGCTCCATCTAAGAGGATATTGGGTATCATTGTACCTGTCCTTATTTTAACACCAGAGCTCCCATTGGATTCCAGGAGGGAAAACTCTGGCTCAACTCCATCTTAAATTCAGGTCCACGTGAATAATTTATGCACAGTATGTATTTTTAAATGAATGCTGGAATAGCAACCCTAGATATGTTCAGAGAATGCTGACTTGCATATTCCTGAGCCAAACTCCAAACAGAATAATGAGAACCAGATCTGGAAGAGTCTCAGATGTAGAGTAACCTCTATTCTCCAGCGAGTATCTTTCACTCTTTTTTCCCCTTCTTTTTTTCTTCATAAAGGGTCATGTGCAGTCCTAGACGATATTGGAACCTGACAGTTAGTCAGAAGATTCCTCGGAATGTTGGCTAGTTTGAGCAGGAAAAATACCTTTTTAGGACTTCTATCTTCCCCCACTGTGGTATAAAACTCTCTCGCCCCTTGCGAAAAAACGCCTCTGGAATCAATGAGACATAAACTCTGTTTAGTTGTCCTAAATGAAAAGCCCTCCTCCTCTTTTCCCTCTGTTTCTTCCTCCTCTTTTTTCTCTATAGGCTGGCAGCCCTGGATGAGCTGGACTGTAGTTTTAACGAGATCGAGGCTCTGCCCTCCTCCATTGGACAGTGTGTCAGCATACGCACTTTTGCCGCTGACCACAACTTCCTCACACAGCTGCCCCCAGAGGTGAGCATGGGGGTCAAACACTGTGTGTGTGTCAGTGGGTGTTGGTGTTATTGTGTGCACGCTGTGCTAATGTGTGCTTATTTATAAAACATGAATGCGTGTGTGTGTGTGCGTGCGTGGGTGCGCATACGGCAATTTATTGTGTCCAACCTCAGCTGTGTGCTGATGTCTCCTGGTCTCGCTCTCTCTCTCTCTCTCCTCCCCACATCACCCAGATGGGCAGCTGGAAGAGTGCCACTGTGCTGTTCCTGCACTCCAACAAGCTGGAGTCTCTACCTGAGGAGATGGGAGACATGACCAAGCTCAAGGTCATCAATCTCAGCGACAACAAGTGAGTCTAGCCTCCGCCTTTCTCTCCCCCAAGTCTCAGCCCTGTGCAATCTGAAGAGCAGCCAGACAGGCAGGAGACCAGATTTGTAGGTGCCTCTTTAATTTACAAAGTTTGGCTTCATCGCACAGTCTTATGATTAGTTTGGGACAACTCATCCGTCTCACTCCCCTATTTTGCCCCTGTCTCTCCCCCTTTTACTCCTGTTTTGCCCCCTGTCTCACCCCCGTCACCCCCATCTCCACCCTGCTACACCCTTATCCCAGATAATACAGGGGAACATGAATCACCATAACACAGGGGTAACAAATGTGTAGAGGCATTGTTGAAAATATTGCCATATACTGTAGGTTGCAAGTTAATCTGTAGTACTATCAGCATAAGGTAACAGATTTGTCAGAGTTGAATGAAGAGTCACATACACTGCAGGAGAGGCTATGCCCGTCCTCTCTTTCTCTTGCTCTCTCTCTCTCCAAACTTGACAGCATCACATAGTGTTTCCCCTATATTAATTTAGCAGATGCCCCCAAGTCCTAAAATTAACACCAGCCACCTGCCAAATGCAGGTAGATTTTGGCAAGATGGTAAGATGTCTATTTTACCAGCCAAGTTGGTGGGTGGTCAGGGCTCCACAGTGCGAACATTTAACTCACATTTGTGAATAATAATAGTCAAGTATGATCACATTTATAGTAAAATAAATGCTGCAGTAGCGGCTTTCAAAGTATTTCTGCCATTTTGTTTCATAGCTGGTAAATTAATCTCACAATGTCAAAGAACTACAAATCCTATATAGTCTATTCTGACTCGCGCTACAACACTGCCTGTCTAGGGGCTGTGTACACGTGAATAGCTGAGTGAAAGATCATTTTTAGAAGCGCTGCGCAGTCATGAAAGTTGGTCTAATTTACTTGAAACGAAAGTCTACTTAAGTGGAACTTTGTCCTTGTGTTTCTTGACTATTTACATTGTTTTGTTCACAAGCTAGGTTGTTTTTCAATGTTTGAGTTTCAACTGCTAGGAAAGAGGAGACATCGCTTCTACTACATGCTGACTAGACCGGGCATGCTCGTGCGCCAGAGCGTACATGTTGATGACTTTGTCCATCCACACCAGACGTGCAGGTTGAAATATAATATAACTCTGAACCACCTACGGTGGGGAGAACAAGTATTTGATACACTGACGATTTTGCAGGTTTTCCTACTTACAAAGCATGCAGAGGTCTGTAATTTTTATCATAGGTACACATCTAAAACAAAAATCCAGAAAATCACATTGTATGATTTTTAAGTAATTAATTTGCATTTTATTGCATGGCATAAGTATTTGATCACCGACCAACCAGTAAGAATTCCAGCTCTCACAGACCTGTTAGTTTTTCTTTAAGAAGCCCTCCTCTTCTTCACTCATTACCTGTATTAACTGCACCTGTCCACACACTCAATCAAACAGACTCCAACCTCTCCACAATGGCTAAGACCAGAGAGCTGTGTAAGGACATCAGGGATAAAATTGTAGACCTGCACAAGGCTGGGATGGGCTACAGGACAATAGGCAAGCAGCTTGGTGAGAAGGCAACAACTGTTGGCGCAATTATTAGAAAATGGAAAAGTTCAAGATGACGGTCAATCACCCTCGGTCTGGGGCTCCATGCAAGATCTCACCTCGTGGGGCATCAATGATCATGAGGAATGTGAGGGATCAGCCCAGAACTACATGGCAGGACCTGGTCAATGACCTGAAGAGAGCTGGAACCATAGTCTCAAAGAAAACCATTAGTAACACACTACGCCGTCATGGATTAAAATCCTGCAGCGCACGCAAGGTCCCCTGCTCAAGCCAGCCGCATGTCCAGGCCCGTCTGAAGTTTTCCAATGACCATCTGGGTGATCCAGAGGAGGAATTGAAAAAGGTCAATGTGGTCTGATGAGACAAAAAATAGAGCTTTTTGTCTAAACTCCACTCGCCGTGTTTGGAGGAAAGAAAGGATGAGTACAACCCAAGAACACCATCCCAACCGTGAAGCATGGAGGTGGAAACATCATTCTTTGGGGATGCTTTTCTGCAAAGGGGACAGGACGACTGCACCGTATTGAGGGGAGGATGGATGGGCCATGTATGCGCGAGATCTTGGCCAACAACCTCCTTCCCTCAGTAAGAGCATTGAAGATGGGTCGTGGCTGGTCTTCCAGCATGACAACGACCCAAAACACACACAGCCAGGGCAACTAAGGAGTGGCTCCGTAAGAAGCATCTCAAGGTCCTGGAGTGGCCTAGCCAGTCTCCAGACCTGAACCCAATAGAAAATCTTTGGAGGGAGCTGAAAGTCCGTATTGCCAGCGACAGCCCCGAAACCTGAAGGATCTGGAGAAGGTCTGTATGGCGGAGTGGGCCAAAATCCCTGCTGCAGTGTGTGTAAACCTTGGCAAGAACTACAGGAAACGTATGATCTCTGTCATTGCAAACAAAGGTTTCTGTACCAAATATTAAGTTTCTGCTTTTCTGATGTATCAAATACTTATGTCAATGCAATAAAATGCAAATTAATTACTTAAAAATCATACAATGTGATTTTCTGGATTTTTGTTTTAATTCCGTCTCTCACAGTTGAAGTGTACCTATGATAAAAATTACAGACCTCTACATGCTTTGTAAGTAGGAAAAACCTGCAAAATCGGCAGTGTATCAAATACTTGTTCTCCCCACTGTATATTAATTTGGGGACAGGTATAAACGCATGAAACATTCATGTCAAGCATGTATTTTCGCGAGCGTTGCAAAATAAATGTACAGTCATGTTATTCAATAATTTCATCCAAACTGCTCTTTGCGCATTAACGAGCGTCTGCGCTAGCCAGGCACTAAAATAGAACATGGTTCTATTTTTTACGCTTGATGCGCTGCACGTCCCGCCTCTCCCCATCTCCTTATTGGTTATTAGGAGCATATACTGAGCTGAACTGAGGTCCACACTCCACGTGGTGTGATAATGCACTTTAAAGTTGGTTGCCAACCGCCATATAAAGTCAGAAAAAGAAGTAAACTGATGGAGAGATTTACTTGTTTCAAGTTGCGTTACCACGGTAACCCCCCCCCCCCCCCCTTATAGGGCAGGTGAAACATTTCTGTCTCATCTTTGATATTTTGACTAAACAAAAAATTAAATGAATCAATATACTGTAGCACATCACTTATTACTAGTAATACAGTTATTGTTTTAGGAACATTAGCATGCTCATCTATAGTTTTAGCAAAATAGAACAATTTTTAAATCTACCTGCCACAGTGGCTGGTGGACCAAAAAGTAAATGTTATGTCCTGGACGCCGCTGCTAAATTGTTACTGCCAATCCAAAAAATAAGTCTAAAACCTGATATAAAGTATATCGAAAAGATAATGGAGTAATATATTTTCATAATTTAGAACTAAGAACCACCAAAATAAAAACTAGACAGTAAGGAAGAATAAAACATATAGAATAAGATCACTGCATTAACCATGGCTAAATGTGTAGAATTGCAGGAAATTTGCTTTAAAACAGCGCCAGAAAGAATTCCTGGGGGAAACACTGCTAACCCAATCTTTAATCGACACAACTCTTTTTCTTGCTTATCGCCGTAAACATCAGTCAATTCAATATGATGAATTATTTCTGGTGTTCTCAGAGCATTTCATTAGAGCGCTCAAGTAGTCGACAGACTAGTTTAATACAGTAGTTAAAATGGCAGCAGTCTCCCAGCTGCTCCCTTTGTTGTGCAAAGCCACGCTACCGTTGCCACATGTGCCTTGTAAAACATGTCCATCCAGCTTATTGGAACCAGCGCTGGCACCAGAGCAATCTCCCTCTGCTGCGCCCGCCACCAAAGTGGATTATATAAGGCACTAAAAACACACACACACACACGGGCCGTGTGTGTCAACAATAGAGGAAAACAATGTCAGAATCAGAATGCATTCCCCCACCTTGCGCATGAACACACATTCACACACTTACACACACACTCCCTGAGATCGTGAAAGTTAATCATTGGTGCATAATGATACAGGAATTAAAGCCTAAGTTTGGACCAGGAAGATTAAGTGGATTGATTTAAGACACTCACAAAACCCCAATTCATTCCTGATGGAGGTTATTTCCAGGGTTTTTTCCAGGCAGGGCCCTAGAAAGAGACACAGTGGCCAGGGCCTCTCCACTCGCTAACAGAAGCAATAAATAGTTTTTACCATGACTCGGCAGTAACCCTGCAGCCTGCTGTAATTAAGTTCCCATCCTCCAGTTTTTATAGAGAGGAAGAGACCCGTTTATTACCCTGGGACCACTCGTTTTGCACTCTCCACTTTGGCGTTGGAGACACAACACCTGTTTCCTACCTGTTCAAAATGTACTGTAGGCTTATCTGATTCTCTGTGCGCTTTAGAAAGTTATCCTATAGATGTTAGACATGGTACTCAAAGATTTGGGCCATTCTTAATATCAGACAGCAGTATCTCTCAAATAAAGTGTGGTTAAAGTCATTATGGATACAGAAACATGGTCATGTGCATAACTTTTATTTGTCAGTTGAGATCTGTCCCATATCTTTCTGAGGTCGGTAATGTGCTTCATGACTTTTACTATAATGCTTTTCTCTGTGTTTCTCTGTCCAGATTGAGGAACCTTCCCAACAGCTTCACCAAGCTTAACCAGATGACTGCTATGTGGCTGTCTGAGAACCAGGTGTGTACACAGCCTCTTGGCTTTCACTATGGGGCTTTCAGGGCTTTATTCTGTTTTTCATACAGGCTTATTTCTTTACTGGTAGGGAAATCTCTTCAGTGAGTGTGGTTACATGCACACAATAATGTGATTATTGTGGCTAGTCAGATTAATATAATAGTTTGATTAAAACGTTTACATGCTTTGCAAGAAGAACAATTCCCCTAATAATTCTGTTCACATGGACACATCTGAAATCAGGGTACCTGATGGCAATTTAAAAATGCAGAAAATCACCAACCAAAACAAACGTTCTACCACAGTGAATATTTTATTTTTGGGAAGGATATTTTATTCTTAGTTCAAACATATAAAGTTTGTATGTGAAAACAACTTCTACCTTCAGTTGTTCTGAACACACTTTACTCGTGCTAAAGAGGGAGGCTCGTTCGACTGCTGCTAGCACATGCACAGATCAAATACACAGCTGGAACGCCGATTTAACGTGTTTACATGTCCTAATTTGAAAGATTGTTCAGAAAACCAGGTGTTTTAATCGGCGAATGCTTACTTCGATTTAGACCTTAACGCTGATTTAAGATAAGCAGAGTAAGGTGTTTACATGACTATTGCATAATCTGTCTACTGCCATAATCAGTTTAATATCTAATTATTAGTCTGCATGTAAACTTACTCATTGTTTGTATGGAGCGTCGAGGTGCTTGTTTTATGACCCTCTTATTTCAAAATCCTCCCTCGAGTGTCATCGGAATGGTATGAGTGGGAGGGAGAGCTGTAATTGAGTATCTGACACACACACACACACACACACACACACACACACACACACACACACACACACACACACACACACGAGTGGCCACTGAGCTGCTCTCAAACGTGTGGACGGCAGTGCACTTCCTTGTCTCTCCGCTCCTCAAATGGTGTAATGAAACATTTGGCACATTTGGCACCCCTACAGTAACTGTTTCTCGGGGGTTCGAGAGCGGCAAAGTGTAGTTGTGCAACCAGCAGCTCCCGACAGCCAGCCTCAGACTAATCCCATTGGACACAGTACAACCTGTCAAAACACAGCTTAAACCCAATAAAACACTTCCACGGTATCTAATTCCACACACCATATCGCATGGAGGGCCTTTCTCCAAAGCCCCAAGCTAACAGCCATTGACCACTCACTGTGCTGAGAGGATTTGACCAGAGACCGAAGAGAGAGGCTCCCCTTAAAACAAAGAGATATGTTTTGATTGAATATAGGTTGGATGGACACGTTAGTCCAGCAGTCCACTTTTTCAGAAGAGTTGATGTTTTAATTGCAGCCCTGGGCCCCTATTCACAAAGCGTTGGAGTAGTAAGGGTGCTGATCTAGCATCATTTGTGCCTTTCTAATCATAATCAGTAAGAAAGGAGAGACCTGATCCTAGATCAGCACACTTTGTGATTACAGGCCCAGTTCTTCCCCAGTGGGTTTTAATTAGGAGGTTGTGGTAATGATGTGAACGGGGGGTTAGCTCCTGCCAGCTGGGTCCTTATTGATTGTTATCTACTGTGGTTTAATTGCCCAACAAAGTCAGAAACACACACACACACACACACTACAGAGTTTAATAATCAACCCGGATGTCTCTGGTTGAGGTCAGCCACGCTGAGGAAGGCCTACTTTTCCCTCCTCCAGGGAAATAGAGCTCTGATCATCTCCTAATGCTACTGTCCAAAGCCCTTAGTGTACCTGGAAACCAAATTAAATGGATGATTTCCACCAGTGAATATGTAGACCTATTCATGAAAGATTACCTTGGACTGTTCTCTCCCTTGCTTATTTGACAAACTATTATTTGTCAAGACATTTTCATGACAGTTTTCAACATGTATTATTATACCACTGTCTTATGTTCTCTCTCTCCCCTCCGCCACAGTCGAAGCCCCTCATCCCTCTGCAGAAGGAGGAGGATCCAGAGACCCACAAGACGGTTCTCACCAACTACATGTTCCCCCAGCAGACCAGGACAGAGGACTGTGAGTACTAGACAATCTGGAGTTTTAAACTAATACAAAGACCTACTATCTATGGGCTAGGTCCTGTTCTAACACCTTTACAATACATCTCTCCTTGTGGTGATCACTGATCTATATAGTATGTGTTTAGATACACAAATGTCATGTTTCCCCTCCTATTTCATTAGTCTTTCTATGGCAGATCAGGGATCATTGAAATAACTGGGCCACCATGGAGGTCGGTCACATCCTACAAAATTCCAGGCTGACTGTGTTGTTTCAGTGCCGAACTTCCAGTGTAATCGCTACCACAATGATCATATTTCATTATCTGCTTCTCATTCTTTATCTTCCTCCAATCATAAATTTGATCATGTGATTCCGGCAACCAGGAAGTGATTGTCTTGGATGGTTGTTGTGTTGGCCACATTATCTCCTTTATCTGAGGAGGAGGAGGGGGGGTAGAAACACAATCCGTTACCCCTCCTTCTCTACATATGTTACCTTGGGCACTAGGTTTACTATTACATCAGTTAGCATGGCTGCTCGCTCTTCCTCTCTCTCTGACCTCCTGTTGGGAGAGGATACTGCATCTTACAGGTGCTAGGCCTTGGAGGGGAAATTGTGAATCTTTTATCAATTCACTGCTATTGCGTCCCAATTTGTTTTTGGGGCACCCGCCAGATCTAGCCAGCCCCTTAATTGGAATGTCGGTGCTTTGAACATTTTGGGCCTGAAACAAGCTCTCATTGTTTCCCGGGAACAGGGGCAAATCTCCAAAATTGAAACTAAATGGATTCAGGAGGGGGTGAGATTAAATAGTCTTAACCTGTTTCCTAGCAACACAACTTTTGTACTGCTCTGAAGTGGAATCTTGGCTTCAAACACAGCCCAGGCTTAGAGAGAACTGGTCCGGAAATCATGACTGAGTTGAGTTGTCAAAAACAAACAGAATTCTCACCTGTAATTTTAATGCTCTATTAACTTAACTCACACAACCATGTTTGGATATCAAGTGGTATTGATAACACAAACATACATTTACAAAACTGAGAATGTGTTAATTAGTGGTATATAACTGTGGTAAGGTTTCATAACATTTTATTCAATTATTTTATTTTATCTCTAGATGTATGCATAACAAATGTAATTGGAATACTGCATAAAGGTTTGTGCAGCTAGAAAGAGGATGTGTGGTGTGTCTCCTCCTCAGGCATCCCTAACTCTGACAGTGAGAGCTTCAACCCCTCTTTGTGGGAGGAGCAAAGGAAGCAGCGGGCCCAGGTGGCCTTCGAGTGTGACGAGGACAAGGATGAGAGGGAGACGCCTCCGCGGGTCAGTACTCAGCCCACACATACACACACTTGCAGACAGCGAGAGGCACCCGCTTACGTACATAAATGCACACACGCTGATACACACACTTACAAACACACACACTTGTGTACACAGTATCTACACACCTCTCTTTCCTCACTGTGTTGTAGATTGTAGCTAGTGTGGTTGACAAAGTGTCAGAGGGTGATATTATGCAAATGTGAGCTAATGAAAGTAGATGAAAAACGATGTCCAGTTAGCGTGCGATGAAAATGAGGGTCAAATAACCTTGCTCTGTACTCACAATGCTTACGCACATTACACAGTCCTCATTACTAAGTTGTCAAGGTTGTTGAAACACTATGGCAAGGGATACAAATCGACTTTCTGGTGTAAAAGCACGTTTTTTTTGCTGTCTCCTGAATGTAAAATCTAGTTCTGTTGAGTCACCTTATGTATCAGAAGGCTTCAAGCTACTGCCACATTACCTATCACAGATTGGCCTTTCCCTATTCCCTTGTATTAAAGAGAGATGTCTGCATGTTACTGCCTGTACCGGAGTCTCTAAGCAATGTCCAGTTGTCCAATGTCTATTGTCTCACACTGAAATGGAAGCTGCTTGCAGTTCATAGTGAGGAGGTTCTGAATAATTTCTTTCAAACCAATTGTGGTGTTTCACACAGTCTCACACAGTCTCCAACGTGTGCCACTGACACAATATGGCTGTCTGGCTGCAGTGTCTCTCCAGCAGACTGGGAGGACGGGCCTGCTGGGAAGAGGCACACCGCCTCTCAAGCTGTCAGTCTGACTGAGGAGCAGCAGTGTCACCTCCATTGGCAGCTGAGCCCAACTGCTCCCCCTCCCTCACCCAAGTCCCTCTCCCCACCCCCTGAGGAACCCTCCTGGTTCACTGTATTTTCGTTTTTTTTCTCTCGCGTTTGCGTCTCTTTAGGAGGGCAACCTGAAGCGCTACCCGACACCGTACCCAGACGAGCTGAAGAACATGGTGAAGACGGCCCAGTCGATCGCTCACAGGCTGAAGGAGGACGAGTCGGGCGACGAGTCGGGGAAGGATGCCAGACCTAATGAGCGGATCCATGTGGGAGTGCAGGACGTGGGAGTCAAGGTTGAGCCTATTGTCTGTAAACACTGGCAAATGTGCAAACTACACACACACACACACACAGACACACACACACGCACACACACACACAGGCAACAAACAACTTGGATACAATGTGTTGTATTGGAAAATAACCTAAGATAAAATGAAGACTGCTCCACGTGGTGTATGGTTTCACAAGTATTTGCATATTAACATATTCTATTGGAAATATAAGGAATCCCAATGAACCTATTGTACATTAATTCACTGTTACACTTTATTACAGTTCTGTCCAATATTTACTTGCCACCTAATTACAAGTTAGATGGGTAACAAATGACATAACAACAACAACCTAATAATGACTCTGTAATAGAAACAAGTCTGCTTTATATAACCTTCTGTTGGTTTGGGGTTTTGACCAGGTGATCGAGGCTCCCCGCGCCAATGGCAAGCCAGTAGAGATGGAGCCCAAAGCGCCTGTCTGTGTCCAGGACTCCACAGTACCCCTGGAGACCTCTGAATCCTACACCTCCCAGAAGACCTCACTCCGGAACTCGGACAATACCAAGACCATGAACCACGAGGACACCCTGGAGGTACGCTACTCTGAACGGTGCTACACATCACACCTCATTGGCCATACACATTGTGACTCTTGCACATTTATTTTGTGGTCGTTTGTGTCAAGTCTTTTTCTCTGCAGGATTCTGAGGAGCTTTCATCTGAGGAGGAGATGAAGATGGCGGAGATGAGACCTCCTCTCATTGAGATCTCCATCAACCAGCCCAAAGTGGTGGCACTTAGTAAAGACAAAAAAGGTACCACGGCAGACACATGGCTCCTTTTAGGATTAACAACTGGTAGAAAGATGGTTAGACGATGGTTAGACGGTTAGAAAGATGGTTCTACAACTATGTAACTACTGACAAGTAGTACACCCAGAAATCATCCAAAACCCTCTCAGAACTATGAATGTGTACACACTGACCGAGTTCTCCTCTCTTGGTTGGACAGATGACGGTAAAGACGCTGACTCGTTGCTGGACGAGACAGTGGCCAACACCAATCAGAACAACAGCAACTGTTCGTCCCCGTCACGCATGTCGGACTCTGTGTCTCTGACCACGGACAGCAGTCAGGACAACTCCCTGTGCACCCCCGAGAGAGAGGCCAAGATGACCTTCCTACCCAAGAGCAGGTGGGTGAAGTCTAGTTTTTCTCAGGGTTTCTTGAGGATGGAGGGTGGGATTTACTTGCTATTAGGGATGTGATTTCTTTTAAAATAGAAGCTCTAAACATCCTAATCAAAAGATCACTAGGGAGCATAGAACAGTGAAGGTTTTTTTCTCATTTGAAATGTTGGCTCAACTAAGGAAATAACTTTGGATGTGTTCATACTAGATCTAACTAAGAGGGTTGGATTTCCTAGTCATTGCGAATGTAGGCCGGGGTTCCTGCGCAGCTGCCATGCTTATACTCTGAATGCCTGAACACTCGACAACAACAACAAACCATTATGTTGTGCTTTCTGTTCCAGGCAAGAGGATGAGAACATGAATCAGCAGAAGGTAAGCACCCCTCTCCTCCAGAACGGCAACGGCCCAGACACGACCCTGCAGGCCCTCCTGAAGAACCAGCAGTGCTACGAGTCCAAGCCAGAGAAGATTGTGGGGGACTACGACCTGTCCATGGAGGAGAGGCTGGCCTTCATCAAGAAGGGCATCAACAACGGCATGGGCGACGGCTACACCCAGTGGGACCAGATCAACATGAACGTGGCTAAGCTGCCGCCGCAGCCGGACAACATGGTGGTCCAGCTGGATGACTGTCCGAATGGCACAAGCACCAAGGAGGCCTTTCACCATTTGCCTCCGCCGTATAACAACAAAAACTCTACGGCGCCCATTACAGACCACTTGGAGAACGGCAACCAGCTGGGCGACCACTTTAACGGCCGCTCCAGCGAGGGATTGGCCGTGTCGCCCATGAGGTTAGACTCTGCCAAGTCGGTGGTACGGACTGCTTCGGCGTGCGTGACGTCCAGCAGTGACATGTCACTGTCTCGCAGCACAGAGGAGCTGTCCCCGGTGGCCAAGGCTCAGAGCATCACCAACATTGAGACAGGGGAGATGAAGCTGTACTCCTTGGACACTGAGGGGGGCTCCTACGAGGGTGGCGTAGTGGGCAGGATGGCCGGAGCCGTACCGGGGGCCCAGGGTCAAAGCATCGTCCGCAGCAAGTCAGCCTCCCTGCTAAACGACCAGCCCTTCCAGGTCTATCCCGGCTCTTCAGCCTCTTCCTCCGACCTGCTCGCCAGCTCCTCAAAGCCTCCTGTCAGCACCGGCCGCTACCCCGTCCCCTCAGGCATGGCCATAGGCCCGCCGCCCCAGTACAACGTCCAGTACACCAGCAGCGCCTTGCCCAAAGAAGGCCTGTGGACCCATAGGACCCTCGTCCCCCCTGACCAGGGCTACCTCCCTCCACCCCAGCACTCTCTGGCCAACACCAACTACTCCAACCGCAACCAGGCCCCTCCATATCCCCACCAGGCCCAGCAGAGAGGCCCGCCTATGGGGCCCAAGCAGCCCGGTGACATGTGGGCTAAGGAGAGACACCTTCCCCCCGGTGGTCAGCCACGGAGCAGCACCCTGCAGAGGCAGAGCAGCAGCTCCTCCACGGCCTCTATGGGGGACCCCCGGCGCATGCAGGTGCCCGAGGGAGACTACATGACGTACAGGGACATCCACACCCTGGGCCGGGGGCCGCTGGCCATAGCCCAGAACATGCAGAGGCCTCTGTCGGCCCGCACCTACAGCATCGACGGGCCCTGTGCCCCCAGGCCTCACAGCGCCAGGCCACAGCCCCACGAGCTGCCCGAGAGGACCATGTCGGTCAGCGACTTCAACTACCAGCACGTCAGCCCCAGTAAAAGGCCCAATGCCAGGGTGAAGTCTGAGCAATCGCTGTTGGACGGGCCAGGAGGACCGGGAGCAGGAGGAAGGGTACCAGTGGATTGGAGAGACCAGGTGATGCGCCACATCGAGGCCAAGAAGATGGAAAAGGTAGAGTATTTGACAAATATTTAATGAGCAATCTATTTGATTGTACTTTTCATTCGGTATGATTGATAATAATCTTAATGGCCAATCTTAATGGCATATCCCACGATAGAGGTCACATCTGTTTAAGTGGGAACATGAGTAAGAATATCGCATGGTTATGGTGTTAACAGCCTAGGTTGTTATTTGGTCTTTTTTTTCTTTGATCATGTGTTAGCTGAGATGACCTCACACCGTCCATTCAGAAACCTCATGAACCACATTATAGTGGTGTTTCTGTTTCATTATCCATCTTCATGACCTGTCCAGTTCCTTACATGAAAATAGCCACTTCAGACTATTGACCTCAGCCCTGGCTCCAGGGTGACCATAGCGCGACGCCAGCTGACTTGAGACTTGAGTCTGGGGGGGTGTTCCTTAGTGTCTCTCCTTTGGGCCGTAGATAGCACAGGTTGGTGGGAGCTACAGTCTACAGTCTCAATGGCCACTTCATCATCACAGTTACTGTGGGCACCTTTAGAACGCAGCCTTAAAAGTGGCATGGAATAATCAGTAGCTGGGTTTCCATCCAATTGGTGACAAATTTTCATGCTAACTTTCTAGGATCTGTATAAAGAAAATATGCACCTTTTCCCTCCAGTAGTGTGTTTCCACCAAACACTTATTGCGGATAAGAATCAGTGCATGATGACCTAGTGCACACAAAATGTACTTTTTCGCTAAAATGTTAATGTATTGAAAACATGTTTCCATCGCATTTTCAACTCATTTGATAGTTTTGTCACAAAAACTATTGTATTATTGGCACATGCGCTCTAGCCAACAGCTCGCAGATACAGTACGGGTAGGCTGTGCAGGTAGGCTTCTCTACATGATAAGATTATTATGGATAATTGCGAGAATATTTGTATTTGTCAAACGGCAGTCAAGCATCGATCACCATGTCAAGCAGAATAAGACCCTTGATATTTATTGGAAAGGAGCATCGAGATCACCGTGCACTTTCACCACCCTGTGAAGTTCATCATCTTATTTTGTCTGGAGCCTAATAAACTGCATGGTTTCCTGAGTCGTAGTAGGAGGACCAAACACCAATATAGAAAATAGTCAAAATAAAGAAAAACTCTTGAATGAGTAGGTGTGTCCAAACTTTTGACTGGTACTGTATATACTGTATAAATGCATTACAAGTGACTACCTCATGAAGCTAGTTGAGAGAATGCCAAGAGTGTGCAAAGCTGTCATCAAGGCAGAGGGTGGCTACTTTGAAGAATCTCAAATATAAAATATATTTAGATTTGTTTAACACTTTTTTGGTTACTACATCATTCCATATTTGTTATTTCATAGTTTTGTTGTCTTCACTATTATTCTACAATGTAAACAAAAAATAAAGAAAAACCCTTGAATGAGTAGATGTGTCCAAACTTTTGACTGGTACTGTATATAAATGATTGTTTCCCTAAGCATGTCTATGTTGCATCAGTATGTTTGGAGTAACAAGCAAACAAGCTGCTACTAACACAATGTACAAATGTTGTTGAAGCATGTGGAATATTAGCATTAACAATATTATTTACGTTATTTTATTAATCATTACTACTTGGTGAAATGCATGTCCACTAAAGTGTGTGTCTGTGTGTGTTGGCTGTGTGTGTGTGTGTGTGTGTGTGTGTGTGTGTGTGTGTGTGTGTGTGTGTGTGTGTGTGTGTGTGTGTGTGTGTGTGTGTGTGTGTGTGTTGCCTGTATGTATAATGTGGTGTGTCGCCCTCCTCTGCTCAGTATGCCCTGTCTCTGTCCTATAATTCCAATTATGCCCCGCTGAGCTGCTCTCACTACGGCAGCTCTAGGGACGTGCACCACACAGGCAGCCAAGGCTCTCTGGTCTTTAGTGCTGCCGCAGACGGACGGCCCTACGGAGCCCAGGGCCTCTGTGTGAGTACTGGACTATACTGGGGCTGGACTATAGCTCAGCCTCCTAGCTCCTAGCCTCCTATTACCCAGGCAGATCTGATTGCCGTCTCCTACCACTTTTCAGCTTTGGCCCCGTTCCAATACTTTTAAAAGGACTCTTTGTCTTCCACGTCTTTCAATTCCGAAAAACAATGCCCTCAGTTAAGATTGAGCATTTTTGTGATATCCCGTCCTTGAGGTTGTCACTGATCTGTGCGTGATGGGATGAGAAATGAAAACAAGGTTTCTCTCTACACTCTGTTTGCGACCATCACTCCAACCCTCAGATCTGCGATGACCTTACAGAAGGATGCATTTTAGAACTATTGGGACAGGGCCTTTGTACTGTATAGCTCCTTATTGTGACGGAACCTATTTTGTTTGAAAAGGGCATCTTTTGTCCGTGCACATTAAGGCCACTCTACCATAAACTGTAGGCAAACTCACGGTTTCAATCTCTATCAGGGATTCAAGTAGAGGAAACTCCTAGCTGTGTAGAAATGCATCCTGCAAAAAT
The DNA here is from genome assembly GCF_002910315.2 of Salvelinus sp. IW2-2015. Lineage (NCBI taxonomy): Eukaryota > Metazoa > Chordata > Actinopteri > Salmoniformes > Salmonidae > Salvelinus > Salvelinus sp. IW2-2015. Next base: position 25,734,597 of record NC_036842.1, read on the forward strand.
CAATTGAGACCTGGCATATCTAGCACAATGCTTCTGTTGTATAAGTTGAACATTTTTGTAGTCTCTCAATTTACAGCAGACTAGTACCTTATCCAAACAGTAGTAGGGTTGAAGAGGGCTGAAGCACCATTGTATTTTCCGTATGAGTTTTTCTCTACTTTAACCTATTTTTTGTCAGACAGTAGCTGTGTGTCGTTATAGGCCATATGATAGGATACAGTTGGCAGTGAGATACTGAACACGGATTCCACTGGCTTGGTGTAGTGGAATCTAATTTATCCAATTAAATCACTGAGTCTGAAGCCTTTGATAAGCAGCATAGGCTACAAGTCCCTCATCTCTGCCCTGAAATAACATCACGTTGCATATTACGGAGTCGGATGTGTATGATAATAGTAGCATGTTGCATGGTACAAAATGCCCCTTTTTAAACCTGGCTTCCCTCCCAATCTATGATTCACTTATCCCAGTGCTTTATCCTACCCCCCCACACACCTTCCAGCACTCCAATCAAAAAGTAGCGCGCCTCCCTCGCTAGTCAAAGACTGATTATTCTTCCGAAAAACTGATTCTCCCCTTTAACGACACCTTGACTCATCATCTCGCTTAATGCCTCCTCTTTTGATCACTTTAGAATCACCTCTTAACCCTTTCACTTCTTTGTGTGGAGATGAGCACTGTGTTTGTCCAATGTAAGTATGGGGTATGTAGTTGAAAGAAGAAGTAGTTGTGGTGTTAGATTGAGTCTTAGTGTGGAAAATGGCTGCAAACTCTTTCATTTGCACCTGGTGTTATTATGGTGTCTGTGTACTTGTGGTCTTATAAAATGAAAAACCATTCTTTCCTTTCCTATGTATTATTTATATAGGACACTGCTTTTGGCTATGTAGTCCCCAATGTAGGGAAACATCATCCCCATTGTTAAATCTTATCCTTAGATATGATTTTCATAGGTGTTGGAATTACTGTAGAGAAATTTCAGAATTAATGGTTAACACAACATATAAAAAAAATCTTAACCGAACATGTAACTAACATTATTATCCTCGATCAGATCATGGTCAACTAATTCACCTAAGACATGAAGAATTACATTCCATTTACATTTGATTAATTTAGCAGATGCTCTTATCCAGAGGGACATACAGTTAGTACATTCATCTTAAGATAGCTAGGTGGGACAACCACATATCACAGGCATAGAAAGCACATTTTTCCTCAATAGAAAGTACATTTTTCCTCAATATATCAGTAGACTGCTATATTGAGGAAAAATGCACTTTCTATGCTGTGATATGTGGTTGAGTGTTTAAAAAAAAAAAAAAATGCATAGAAGTGTGTTTGTCATCGACAGACAGTGGTCAGCACATGGTCTTTGTTACTAATCACCTGTCATTGTTCCCTCTACAGGATGACGTGTTAGGTCCTCAAGGACAACAGGGCTACACCATGGACACCCTCCGAAAAGTAAGTGCACACTAGAGCCATATGTAGAGCATAGGACACCCATAAACCAATCTCAAATTGGTGTTTATTTTCCTACTGTATGATATTAGGAATGCAGACCATAAAGACCAGGGGGTAGTTATAGGCCTACACGGTATTGAAGAGTTTGTTAACAGAACGGTATTTGACAATGTATTCTTCAAGTGAAATAATTTTTCAAATCCATCATACAGTCCCGCCATAAAGTGCCAGCCTGTCTGTCCCATTTCAGCACATGCATTCCCGACCACTGTAAGTAGAGCGTGGGCTAGCCCAGTCCAAGCAGCCTGATTAGAGAGCTGGCTGGCTGAGGATTGAGGTATTGACCCAGCAGCAGCAGCAGGAGTAGCGTAGCAGCACCATCCTCCTCCCCACCAGTGATTAATGAGTTCTAATTAACGAGATCTGCCTTGAAAGAGATTACTGTTCAGGCCTATCTATTCTCATGGGAGATCTCTGCATCCACCAGGTCCCCCGGTGTCTCACAGAGAGGGTTGGAGGAGCGTTGCTTCAATTATACTGGTATTAAGAACTAAGCTGGGTGGAATACGGTGTTGGAAGCTTAGAGCGCTCATAAGCCCAGTCCACTGAGTGGGCGTCTTGACCTTCATCACTAGGCTAGATATACAGTATGGTGCGGTGTCGGTGGACGTTTCGAGGAATTGAGATTTATAAAGCAAGTAATATGCAAGATATAGGCAGAAGAAACTATTAAAAATATGAGTATTCTACCGTATGTACAGTGTTTCTATATGAAACCTTCTCAGTCGAGGACTGCATGTAAAGATGCTCATTGGAAATATTTGATACCCAGAAATCTCCCCCTATCCATTACCTGTGAAATAATTATTTCAACATAGGCACAATAAAATGCAAATTAACTACTTAAAAATCATACAATGTGATTTTCTGGATTTTTGTTTTAGATTCCGTCTCTCACAGTTGAAGTGTACCTATGATAAAAAATTACAGACCTCTACATGCTTTGTAAGTAGGAAAACCTGCAAAATCGGCAGTGTATCAAATACTTGTTCTCCCCACTGTATATAGATTAAATCAACTGGATAATATATATAGATTAAAAGCAGAAGGAGCCTTTATTAGATCTAGGAATAAATGGCTTGAGGAGGGAGAACAGAATTCAACCTATTTCTACAAATAACACTATCCATAATTTAAACATTGATGGTGTTATTACAGATGACCAAAAATGTATCGCAAACTACTGTAGCAGTTTTTACAGGAAATTGTATAGCGCTACGTACTCTCAGGAATCCACAGATATGTTTTTTGACTCACTGAATAGTGTTCACTCTACCAGTGATACAGAATCTAAACAGTGTGATGAACTCATCATACTTGAAGAGATAATCGAGTCTATCAAACATCTAAAGAACGATAGATCCCCAGGTATTGATTGAATTACGGCAGAATTTTACAAGTTATTTTCTGAACAAGTAGCTCCATTCCTACTTGAAGTCTTTTTAGAGAGTATTAAAAACAATGTTCTCCCTCCTACAATGACTCAGGGGTTAATGACACTGATACCTCAGTCTGAAAAGGAAGTGCTGGATACAATCATTGATGGAACACAGTCTGGCTTTATGAGGAACATACATATTTCTAACAATATCAGACTAGTATTAGACATACTTGACTACTCAGACCTAATAACTGAGGATAGCTTCATATTATTTTTAGATTTTTATACATGTGGTGTTTTGTTTGTAAATTTACATTTGTGAAAATGAAATTTGGCCAAAAGAATAATGAAATGAAATACATAAAATTGTTTCAACTTATTTATATCGTAAGTAAAGAATCCAAGCAGTACATCTCTCCACAATAATGTAAAATCTTCATAAATGTGTTATAAATCTACTGATGTCTTGCCACAGATTCCTTACATGAATACAGTGCCAAAAAAGATGCAACACTGTTTCAGGGTGGTCATTATAAAAGGTACAATTTGAATTTGTTTTTTTAACAGATATTATCGATAAAACAATTCCAATAAGGCATGACATAAGGTATAGATACAACATCTTGTTGTAACAAGGTTCGTTTAGCTCTATTGCTGTTGAATGGACTAAAAGAAAAACTAATCTTTCCTACTGATGCGTCAACATGGTTAATTGTAGGTATGTTCTGAGGGTCAGGTCTTGACACGTTCCTGAATAATAAAGCAACACCTGAGGCAATGGCATCTAAAACAATTGCAAAATCTTTAGGTGTTACAGGGATCTTGTAAAGTGATAAGAATTCCTTCAAATTAAGTAAAAGACCCTCTCCATTTACAAGTTGGCTTACCAACAGGAAATTATTTCGGAACCAATATTCTAAAAACTAAATAGTATTTTTATATCCAGGCAAAACTAGAAATGGTCCTTCAGACCTGGCATTAAGAATTACTCTTGAATCACACCATAAAGAAAGCCTTTGCTTATATAGTGCACTTATTTTGACCAGAGCCCTAGCCTATCCTACCCTATTCCATAGAATGTAGGGAATAGGGTGTAATTTCAGATTTTACTCTCATCGTGGAGAAAACCCAAACCACTGCCGGCCCAGCGTGTCCACCCCTCTGTCCTCCCTTCATTAATGGAACCTGCCAATAACCGCAGCACCACCACCATCTAATAAAACTTAATGAAATTATCTCTACGCTTCATCCTCCACACTAGTCGGAGCCAAATGATTTCCATGGCTTTGAGAGCGGTGGCGAGCCTGCTGCTGGACACACAGCCAGTGTCTCTAAGACAGAGCACCTTGCTGGTGCTAAATCAGCAGCTTCTGCTGAAATCACACTTTATTCTGTTACATCATGTTATTCTGTATGCCAGTCCTGCAGTTTATCTTATCCTTTGACCAAATTGGACCAGTGAGGGCTTTTCTCTTGCTGGATTATAGCCTAGTATTTGTTTTCTTTAGTTTTAGAGGGTTATGGTAACCAAGGTGGTGGGAAAGTAGGGATTTTAGTACTATGAAACCTCACGCAGTGTATTCCCAAACCATGCTGAAGTTGAAAGCTTATTTATGGATGAGCCTTTTAGATATGCACTGACAATCCATTTTGTTGTTGGAATGTTAACTCTATAACAATGTCTGTATCTTTGTTTCTGTGTGTCTGTCTGTGTGTATGTCTGTCTGTGTGTTGCCCAGGTGCCTTTGATGAATGGTCAGATGGGCGGTCCAGTGCGAGGCCAGATGACGTCGTGCCAGGCGCCCATGGCCCGCCACCCCTCCAGAGAGCAACTCATCGACTACCTGATGCTTAAGGTCTCCCATGGCCAGCAGCCCCAGGGACCCCCTCCGCCACGGGCCACTCACGACACACTGCAGCAGGAGGTAGGATGGCGGGATGGATGAGAGACGGAAGAGTTGCAGTAAAACAATGCTCCCCCATCCCTAGCCATGAAGAGTTATAGGGTGTCAGCCCACAACTAAAAACCTAATTTATCATCAAAACTTCCATTAACACCCCCTAGAGTCTATTGACGCACCGGTCCATCAATCTAAGTAACATAGTAAAAGAATTCCCATCAAATGCTGTCAGTATAAGGTAGAGATATCTGTTTTTTTGCATTGGCTGCATCTCAATCCACCACATCCGCTTATGGCGGCCTTCTGCAGCTGTGTTTGCCGGACTATTATGACCACTCTATGGAAAGATGAGACTCACGAACACGATAGTGGTCCATTTTGCTCTACCACCCCCACAAGTGTCACGGTCTTGTCTGAAGGTAACCGGTACCGGTTAAAGATTCAATGGTAGTATGGAGGTACAGTAATTTTGTGCCTACCCCAAAAAGGGGTTAAATATGACTGTCTTTTTTGCCATTCATGAATGTGTAATCATGCTTTTCCATGGGATTTGGTAGTGAAGGCCAAATTCAAAATTTTATTTAAAAAAAATGATATATATATATATTATACCTAAAGGGTACCCAACCAAATCGATTTGACCAAATCGATTTGGTCAAACCCAGATAGGTGTTTTAGTGCTGGGCTTGAACTATACCATGTAGCGCTCGAGGAATAGGGTTGGTGACACTGACCACCAGGTTAAAGCATGCGTAACATGGTTTTGTTGTAACCTGAACTATCCGGAATAGAATGAATCCTACACAGTCTTATCCAATATTTTGCTCTGTGACTGTGATGTGTGTGACTTAGGATTGCAAAGGGTCGGTCAATTTCCTGGAAATTTTCCATGGGAAGTTAAGCCCTGGAATTTGGGGAATTTTGCTTAAATTCCTCAAAAAAGTTAGCTTATAACAGTGAACCTTTTTTGTGGGATACACATAAGGCAATTCTAGGTATTGTTTCATATTTTGGTTAAACTATCCCCAATTCATTTGAATTGAAACCTCTGCATGCACAGTGCATTCTTCCATCACATGTGCAGTGCACTCTTCCATCACATGTACAGCTGATTCTCAAGATCTTGCACACTAATGAGATGCTATTGAGCCCACACTACTATACTGTCTGAGCCAAGGACTACATGATTTCTGGTAAGTTTTGATTGCAATAATCTCTACAGGAAAATGCCACGGGCGCTATCTTATGAGTGGAGACATTTCACTGCAGCTAATGTAGAAGGAAAAGCTGTGTACATTTGCAAATACCATGCCAAATCATAGGTGAAGAAAGCAACAAAGATGCAGAATCATCTGGCCAAGTGCATAAAGTTCCCTCAGCACTCACAACAAGAAACCTCTGACAAAAGTCCCTCTACTTCTATTTGTGATGAAAATTATGAATCAGACACCTTATCGATAGCAGTCAGAGAAATGCTGATGAATGTCTTGCTCGAGCTGTGTATGCAACTGCTTCACCTCTGATGCTCACAGGCAATGTGTATTGGAAGAGATTTCTGAATGTTTTATGCCCAGCATACAGCCCTCCAACCAGACATGCTTTATCTACTAATTTGCTGGATGCAGAGTACAAGTGAAGGTCAAGCAAATCATAGAGAAAGCAGACTGTATTGCAATCATCTCTGGTTGAATGTTCGTGGGCAAGGAATAATTAACTACATCATCTCCACCCATCAACCAGTATTCTCCAAGAGCACAGACACAAGGGACAACAGACACACCGGTCTCTACATTGCAGATGAGCTGATGGCAGTCATCAATGACCTTGGACCACAGAAGGCATTTGCACTGGTGACAGACAATGCTGCGAACATGAAGGCTGCTTGGTCTAAAGTGGAGGAGTCCTACCCTCACATCACACCCATTGGCTGTGCTGCTCATGCATTGAATCTGCTCCTCATGGCACTGAAAACATAATGGCACTGAAAACAATGGATACACTCCACAAGAGAGCCAAGGAAATGGTTAGGTATGTGAAGGGTCATCAAGTTATAGCAGCAATCTACCTCACCAAGCAAAGTGAGAAGAATAAGAGCACCACGTTGAAGCTGCCCAGCAACACCCGTTGGTGTGGTGTTGTCATCATGTTTGACAGTCTCCTTGAGGGGAAGGAGTCTCTCCAAGAAATGGCCATATCACGGTCTGCCGATATGGACAGCCCCATCAAGAGGATCCTCCTGTATGATGTATTTTGGGAGAGAGTGGTATGAAACTCCTGAAACCTATAGCAGTAGCCATTGCACGGATTGAGGGAGACAATGCCATCCTGTCTGATGTTCAGACTCTGCTTGCAGATGTAAGAGAAGAAATCCATACTGCCCTGCCCAATTCACTGTTGCTCCAAGCAGAGGAAACTGCAGTTCTGAAATACATCAAAAGTGTGATGACTTCGTCCTGAAGCCCATACACGCCGCAGCGTGTGTATGGGCTTGCACCCCAAGTATGCCCAAGTATACTTGGACCCCAAGTATGCTGGAAAGAGCATCCTGTCTGGTGTAGAGATCAGCAAGGCCTATGGTGTCATCACTACCGTGTCTCGCCACCTTGGTCTGGATGAGGGCAAGTTTCTTGGCAGTCTGGCGAAGTACAGTTCCAAGCAAGGGCTTTGGGATGGAGATGCAATATGGCAGTCGTGCCAACATATCTCATCAGCCACCTGGTGGAAGGGACTTTGTGGATCTGAGGCTCTTTCCCCTGTTGCCTACATCATTCTTCAAATCCCACCAACATCAGCCACCTCAGAGTGCAACTGGTCCTTGTTTGGGAACACATACACCAAAGCACGCAACAGGCTGACCAATACAAGGGTTAAAAAATTGGTGGCCATCTGGGCAAATTTGAGGCTTTTTGAGCCTGATAACGAGCCATCCTCAACAAGGTTGGAAAGCGAGAGTGACGATGAGGCCTCAGTCTGATGATCAAGAGGTGGACATTGAGGAGGTCCAGGGAGAAGACATGGAAGCCTTAGAGGAAGACAACCAATGCTTTAGTTTCTAGACTATCATTTTACAGATAGATGTATGTTGAAAACGTTTTTGGGAGATGCGATGGATTATCGGGGATCATTCAATATTCCCTTTCTTTTGTTGTTCAGTGAAAACATCCCATGTGAAGAGTCAACTCATTTAATTAAAGTTAAATTCGTAACAAAATTTTTCTTTTTTCTGTTAGAAGGATTTAATCAGTTGCAATTATGTCTACTTATGATAAGGTTTATGTTTGTCTCCATATGATATGGTAACTATATCAAATGCAAAAAACATCTACATTTAAATAGTATTAATATTAATTTGCATATATTTCCGTTAATTACCATATATTCCCGTTAATTCCCATGGAAAGTTTCCACCTCTGAATATGTGCAACCCTAGTGTGACTCATATATATTCAAATGTACAGTTTACAGTAAAGTCCCCTGTCAGGTGAGTAATATGTCTGTGTGTCTATTTCAGATCTGTGTGAAAGTGGAGAAGAACCCTGAGCTAGGGTTCAGTATATCAGGAGGAGTGGGAGGACGGGGAAACCCCTTTCGTCCGGAAGATAATGTATTTACGCTCATCAGCCCTCTTTTTCCCATAACAATGTAGTGTTGTCTATTTTTGCAGCCTAGTGCATGTGAAATTGATTGTAAACAGTTTCACAGGTTTAACATAGCATTTTTATTCAAATATGATCCATGAGTGTTATCAGTCAGAATATAATTGTTAGCTGTGCTAGCAATTTAGCTTGTTGGTGCATTTTTACTGATTTTGGAACAGTATCAATTAGAGGTCGACCAATTATGATTTTTCAACGCCGATACCGATTACTGGAGGACCAAAAAAAGCCGATACCGATTAATCGGACGATTTAAAAAAAAATGTATTCGTAATAATGACAATTACAACAATACTGAATGAACACTTATTTTTACTTAATATAATACATCAATAAAATCAATTTAGCCTGAAATAAATAATGAAACATGTTCAATTTGGTTTAAATAATGCAAAAACAAAGTGTTGGAGAAGAAAGTAAAAGTGCAATATGTGCCATGTAAGAAAGCTAACGTTTAAGTTCCTTGCTCAGAACATGAGAACATATGAAAGCTGGTGGTTCCTTTTAACATGAGTCTTCAATATTCCCAGGTAAGAAGTTTTAGGTTGTAGTTATTATAGGAATTATAGGACTATTTCTCTCTATACCATTTGTATTTCATATACCTTTGACTATTGGATGTTCTTATATGCACTTTAGTATTGCCAGTGTAACAGTGTAGCTTCCATCCCTCTCCTCGCCGCTACCTGGGCTCGAACCAGGAACACATCGACAACAGCCACCCTCGAAGCAGCGTTACCATGCAGAGCAAGAGGAACAACTACTCCAAGTCTCAGAGCAAGTGACGTTTGAAACGCTATTAGCGCGCACCCCGCTAACTAGCTAGTCATTTCACATCGGTTATACCATCCTAATCTCGGGAGTTGATAGGCTTGAAGTCATAAACAGCTCAATGCTTATAGCATTGCGAAGAGCTGCTGGCAAAACGCACGAAAATGCTGTTTGAATGAATGCTTACGAGCCTGCTGGTGCCTACCACAGCTCAGTCAAACTGTTCTATCAAAGCATAGACTTAATTATAACATAATAACACACAGAAATACGAGCCTTAGGTCATTAATATGGTCGAATCCGGAAACTATCATCTCGAAAACAAAACGTTTATTCTTTCAGTGAAATACGGAACCGTTCCGTTTTTTATCTAACGGGTGGCATCCATAAGTCTAAATATTTCTGTTACATTGCACAACCTTCAATGTTATGTCATAATTACGTAAAATTCTGGCAAATTAGTTCACAACGAGCCAGGCTCAAACTGTTGCATATACCCTGACTCTGCGTGCAATGAACGCAAGAGAAGTGACACAATTTCACCTGGTTAATATTGCCTGCTAACCTGGATTTCTTTTAGCTAAATATGCAGGTTTAAAAATATATACTGCTATGTATTGATTTAAAGAAAGGCATTGATGTTTATGGTTAGGTACATGTTGGAGCAACGACAGTCCTTTTTCGCAAATGCGCACTGCATCGATTATATGCAACGCAGGACACGCTAGATAAACTAGTAATATCATCAACCATGTGTAGTTATAACTAGTGATTATGATTGATTGATTGCTAGTTTTTTTATAAGATAAGTTTAATGCTAGCTAGCAACTTACCTTGGCTTCTTACTGCATTCGCGTAAAAGGCGGGCTCCTCGTGAGGCAGGTTGTTAGAGCGTTGGACTAGTTAACCGTAAGGTTGTAAGATTGAATCCCTGAGCTGACAAGGTAAAAATCTGTCGTTCTGCCCCTGAACAAGGCAGTTAACCCACCGTTCCTAGGCCGTCATTGAAAATAAGAATGTGTTCTTAACTGACTTGCCTAGTTAAATAAAGGTGTAAAAAAAATATTGGAAAAATATATATATATTATAATACATTTGCAAAATTCGGCAAAATCGGCATCCAAAATTACCGATTTCCGATTGTTATGAAAACTTGAAATCGGCCCTAACTGATCGGCCATTCCGATTAATCGGTCGACCTCTAGTATCAATCAATGAAATGGTGTAATGGGTGTTGTTGACCAAATGGGTGTGGTGCTCTCTCTCTTCTCTCTCAGGGCATCTTTGTGACGAGGGTCCAGCCTGAGGGACCTGTGTCAAAGATCCTCCAGCCTGGAGACAAGATCCTCCAGGTAAATCCAATACCATTACCTCTATATCCTATCTAGCATAAATCTGTACAGTATAGGTTCTTTGCTGAACAGATGTTTACCTACTATGAACCCACTACAAACATCTGTAGTGCAGAGCCTGTGATCTAGCAGTAACGCCCTCTGTGACTCCCAACTCTATGCACGGGTGTGCAACCCCAACGGTGTCTAGGGTTCAATCTCCACCTTTCTACTTTGTTTCTCCCACTTGTCTTCCCCTCTGATTTCAGTACAGTCTCAAGAAAGTGTTAAAATAGCGATAATAATAATAAACATTGAATGAAACATCAAAGCCAAAGTTGCTATCTTGGTGTTTCGCTAAATATCCACAAATCTCCAATTAAATCAATGAAATGTATTTATAAAGCTCTTACTCCTTTTCTACCCAGGCGAACGGATACAGCTTTGTGAACATTGACCACGGGAACGCCGTAGCCCTGCTGAAGACGTTTCCCACCACTGTGGATATGATCATCGTCCGAGACGTGACAGCGTAGAGCGAGACAGACAGGACTGTGACCTCCGATCCAGACGAAACCACACGAGAACTGAATGTCCACTTCCTTCTTATTTTTATACACAGATGAGCCTGGCTAACTGCTTTATGGTGAAGAGAACCTTTAAGAGCTTTTGGGATAACGGGGGCCGAACCACTGCATCAAGTGGACTTGGGGGGGATAGCCCGTCACTGTGGGATAGCCCGGTTATTTTTTACTCAGAGGACGCAGCAGAGAAGGCGTGTGCTCCAATGACACAGAGATTTTGTAAAGACTGCTTTCTGTAAAGACTTGTTTTTTCAAAGAAAATAATTCACCCTCATCATTGCAGTTTCTAGTTGCTGTAGGTGAGCATTAACTGTAGTTGACCACTAGAGGACAGGGCTACCTCTCTTTCTCTCTTTATCGCTCTCTGCTTACATCTGATTTGCCTTTATTTTTAAGTCATGTTATTATTATTTTTAAGAAGATGCTGAAACCACTTGTTTGACTTAGCCGAGATGTGATATGGGGGACAATGTTATGTGCTTTCTTGTGGAGACAAATGTAGTACTGGATTGCGCTTTCGGGGAGAGTTTCTTTTCTACAATTTCCCCCCTGCCTACTTACAATTGTGACAGTTTTTGGAACGAGTTCCATACATGGTGGATATTTCAGAAGGACAATTTATTTGCCTCTGCCTCCATAGCACCTGTGAGCCACACTGCATACATCCAGTATCTGTACTGTCCTCATTTTAGCATAGGAGCAGTTTCAGTAGCCTCCATGGCACCACTGGCTTGAAATATCCCTCACTCACCTCTTAACTCCTGAACAAATCCTCCGTCACTGAATCAACCGCCCCGAGTGCCGACTACTTGGATGCTGTAAAACGCTCTTTGTATGTGAAATGGAATTGGGACTGGGATATGGAACAGATCATGAGAGGATGCCTTTGCTTGGCCTTAGTTAGCCTAGCCAGAATGTGATGTGAGAATGGGTCAGAAGGCGGAGTGGTAAAGGTAGGTAAGCTAAGCATGTGTGGGGACCATGGCCAGGGGTGTATTCATTACGCTGATTTTGTTGCAAAACATTTCTTAAACGGAAGCAAACTCAACGAAACAGGGAGGGACCTAGCTGAAAGTGTCTAATATAAACTGTTTTAGTTGCAAAAAGTTCAGTTTTGCAACTGTTTGGACGAATGATTACACCCCATGTGTTGGAGGTGCTGCTGGGAGTGACACCCTATTCCCCATAGAGCACGCTACATACTAGTGGTGAACTGTATACAAAAGGATATAGGGTGTCATTTCAGATGCAGCCTGTGTCAGACTGAGCAGGTATAGGCCTGGTCTCTGTGCCCCTTTCACTCATGTTGGTAAGACTCTAAAGGGCTTCTCCCCGAAGGCAGCCATTGGTGACTAGAAAACACTCACACATGCTTTCAGATTGAAAAGGTGTTTCTGTCTGTAACATTTTTTTTAAGTGGCGGAAAATAACATATTTTTAGACATCATGCATCATCTCTTTTTGTGTTGAGATAGTGTTTCATATATGGACTCTGCTCTACGCTGGATCAAATTAACTAGGGGGGAGCTGTCAAGTGCCATAGACCTTGAACTGTTAGAACAAGGGGAGGGAAGGAGTGACTACCCTGACCCTCAAGCAATATTCACGTACTTCGTTTCACAACAAACTAAACGCTCTCCTCTTGAGTACACGCCGCGTGACTTGTCATAATGGTTAAATAGCAATAGGATTTGTTTTCATTCAGAAAGACATCTGATTGCATTTTTAATAACCTGTAATAAAAGATTGTTACACAGGATTTATATTGTGAATCTTTTTTTTAAATAAAAACATATCTTTAGCAAAGAAACAAACATTTTAGTCTGCATTGTATAATAGTGAATGGTCTTGTGGCACTCTGCCCTTACAAATGAGTTGCTAGTTTTCTCAAGCATGACTGCTCCGAAAACAGTTCAAACCAGCTTGTTATGTTGTGCAAACATGATTCACTTTTACACCAGTGTAAAATTAAGTCAATCAGAGCTGCAAAGGCAAAAAAACAAACAGTCATTTGTAATGTTTAATTGAATTGTGTCAAATTATAAAAAATATTTTAAAAGCTACTCTGCTATGTCCACTCGGTGTGATCAAAAGTTTATAGATGTATGTGTTGTTTGCATGAAATCACCCTATGAATTGTCTATTTTGTGATTTAATCCATGAAAAAATGTACGTATTTCCTACAGAAACTAAAAGGATCCAATCCAAAGATATCTACAAGTTATGGCCCCAGTGAAATTAGTTTACAAATTGATTGTAATGCAAACACTGAATTGTGACTCGGAATATATAAAGTTATGACGTTGTCATTTATGTCATCCCAATACCTAACAAATTTGTAAATGTATAGTCCTGTATGGCTCAGTTGGTAGAGCATGGTGCTTGTATCGCAAGGGTTGTGGGTTTGATTCCCGGGACTACCCATATGTAAAATCAATGCATGCATGACTGTAAGTCGCTTTGGATAAAAATGTCTGCTAAATTGCATATATTGAATAGTACAAATTTAAAATGGTATGTAATCTACTGTACCTGTATGTATTCAATTACTTCATGCATACAGCTAAAGATTATGCTCACGGTACTGTCAACTTGTGACTCGAATGGAAAACACTGTGTCAATGATGTTTGCTCCCCTCTTTTCCATTTTGAATTCCAACTGAACATTGCGCCCAACTGAAACAGTCCTAGTTTTTTTCATCAACTGCAGCCCCAGTGGCACGCTCATAATAACTGCAGATATTTTTGTCATTGGTCAATGTTCGCCTCAAGCGGTAACATTTAAGACTTCTCCTGCATTTCCCCCTCAAGATTAGTTTAAGAAACATTGTAATAGTTTTTTGTGCTGTTTTGTTGTGGGCACTGTTCTTTTACTTTTTGATCTGCGAATAAGAACAATCTAATGATTGTCAAGGTCATATTTTTTTATATTCATGGTAAAAGAAGGAAAATAACTGTCCAATAGACGGTAGACAATCTGGGACTAAAACCTCGGGGCTCACCTGTTTTCCATATCCAACAACAACTGGTCTCTTCACGTTCACACCTTGTTTTTATTTATTTAGCACATTTTCCTGTGACTTTTTAGACATTACTAATCAAAATGTAAATACTTTTAAAAAGTTAAGAAATTAATTAATCATGGCATTAGTCACTCTGAGTTTGTAAAACTAGCAATAAGTTGCAATGCAGACACAACCCTTTTAATGTATAGCTATTTCAAAGGTTTCTCTGGAAACAGCTACAGTAAGATGATTGATATGCATTTATTCAACATTCCAGATTTTGTATATAATTATACTGTTTCTGAGGTAACCTGTGGAAAACAAGAAATAAACTAATGCTCTTTCAAATGTTTTCTTCATTGAATGACACTCAACATGATTTTCCAAAGGTTTTGAATAAATCAGCACCCCATGCCAGAGCATGTGTGGATATTAACAGTAATATGTTTAATACAGGAAACTGCTGAGGGGAGGACGGCTCATAATAATGGTGGGAATGGGGTGAATGGAATGATATTAAACACATGGAAAGGGTGTTTGATGTGTTAAAAACCATTCCATTGATTCCGTTCCAGCCATTACTATGAGCCTATCCTCCCCAAATAAGATGTCACCGGCCGTCTGTGATGTTGAAGATACAGTTGCAAAAAATGCATATTAATGCAGCTATGTATTAGGATTTGGAAAATAAAATGAACATAAGGAGAGCCCTTGAACTACGTAACAGCTGTGATGCTCCCACGGCACCAAATGTTATAGACTTGGTGTATAGTAATCTTTACCTGTGTTATGTTACACCTTGGCAATATTCAAAAAATATGTCGTGGCTGAATCAGAATTAGTTAGGTAACATAGATAAATAAGATGTTTTATTTTATTCTTGTCATTAGAATGTCTTCTTTTGGACTATACTGTTGGCAGTTGCAGTTATCCCTTCTCAGCTAGAGCTTAGTCACTTGGGGCCCAGAGAGGGGAGAGGTCAGGCTTGTCTTCATATGTCAATGTATCTGTTAAACCATGTGATTAAACCATGTCAATGTATCTGTTAAACCAGCATGATCATTACACAGGTGCACCTTGTGCTGGGGACAATAAAAGGCCACTCTAAAATGTGTGGTTTTGTCACACAACATAATGCCACAGATGTCTCAAGTTTTGAGGGAGCGTGCAATCGGTATGCTGACTGCAGGAATGTCCACCAGAGCTGTTGCCAGATAATTTAATATTAATTTCACTCCCATAAGCCACCTCCAACATCCTTTTAGAGAATTTGGAAGTATGTCCAACCGGTCTCACAACCACAGACCATGTGTATGGCGTCGTGTGGGCGACCTGTTTGCTTATGTCAACGTTGTGAACAGAGTGCCCCATGGTGGCAGTGGGGTTATGGTATTGAAAAGGCATAAATTATGGACAACAAACACAATTGCATTTTATTGATTGCAATTGGAATGCACAATAATACCGTGACGAAATTCTGAGGCCCATTGTGAGGCCCATTTTGTGGGGCTCACCCTGGGTCTCGACCCCGCCCTGTGCAACTGGGTCCTGGACTTTCTGACGGGCCGCCCCCAGGTGGTGAGGGTAGGATCAACATCTCCACCCCGCTGATCCTCAACACTGGGGCCCCACAAGGGTGCGTTCTCAGCCCTCTCCTGTACTCAGCCCTCTCGCTGTTCACCCATGACTACGTGGCCATGCACGCCTCCAACTCAATCATCAAGTTTGCAGACGACACTACAGTGGTAAGCCTGATTACCAACAACGACAAGATGGCCTACAGGGAGGAGGTGAGGGCCCTCGGAGTGTGGTGTCAGGAAAATAACCTCTCACTCAACGTCAACAAAACAAATCAAAGGAGATGATTGTGGACTTAAGGAAACAGCAGCGGGAGCACCCCCCTATCCACATCGACGGGACAGTAGTGGAGAAGGTGGAAAGTTTTAAGTTCCTCGGCGTACACATCACGGACAAACTGAAATGGTCCACCCACACAGACAGCGTGGTGGAGAAGGCGCAACAGCTCAACAGCCTTGAGGCGCAACCTCAGGAGGCTAAATAAATTTGGCTTGTCACCGAAAACACTCACAAACTTTTACAGATGCACAATTGAGAGCATCCTGTCAGGCTGTATCACAGCCTGGTACGGCAACTGCTCCGCCCACAACCGCAAGGCTCTCCAGAGGGTAGTGCGGTCTGCACAATGCATCACCGGGGGCAAACTAACTGCCCTCCAGGACACCTACACCACCCGAGCCACTGCCTGTTCACCCCGCTATCATCCAGAAGGCGAGGTCATTACAGGTGCATGAAAGCTGGGACCGAGAGACTGAAAAACGGCGCCCGGCCTCGACAACATCCGGTGAAATTGCAGAGCGCGAAATTCAAAAATACTACATTCTTAATATTAAACATTCATGATAATAAAAGTGTTATACTTTGGTTAAAAGCTTAACTTCTTCTTAATCCATCTGCTTTGTCAGATTTCAAAAAGGCTTTATGGCGTAAGCATACCATGCGATTATCTGAGGACAGCGCCGCACGTACAAAAGCATTAAAAATATTTTCCAACCAAGCAGATGCAAATGAATCCCAAACAAACAAGTCAAACAACGTTCCTAATCAATCCTCAGGTACCCTAATATGTAAATAAATGATCAACTTTAAGACAGAGAATAGTATATTCATTTCCGGAAATAAATAACCAAGTGAGCGCCCTCACCGGAGCACGCCAAACATTTTCCAACCAAGCAGATGCATCACGAAAGTCAGAAAAAGCTATAAAGTAAATAATTTACCTTTGAGGATCTTCCTCTGTTTGCAATCCAAAGGGTCCCAGCTACATCACAAATGGTTGTTTTGTTCAATAAAGTCCTCCTTTATATCCCAAAAAAGTAAGTTTAGTTGGCGCGCTTGACTCAGTAATCCACCGGTTTCCCTCGTTCAAAATGCATACAAATGAATCCCGTAAGTTACCAATAAACTTCTTCAAAACAAGTCAAACAACGTTCCTAATAAATCCTCAGGTACCCTAATATGTCAATTAACGATCAAATTTAAGACGGAGAATAGTATATTCATTACCGGAGATAAATAACGAAGTGTGCGCCCTCACCGGAACGCGCTACAAACACTACAGCCAAAAAATGGGAGCCACCTAAAAAAAACTACAAATTCTAGCTAATTTTTCAGAAAACAAGCCTGAAACTCTTTCTAAAGACTATTGACATCTAGTGGAAGCCCTGGGAACTGCCATATCAGTTCTGTTATACTCACAGACATTATTTTAACAGTTTTGGAAACTTTAGAGTGTTTTCTATGCAATACTACCAATTATATGCATATCCTAGCTTCTGGGTCTGAGTAACAGGCAGTTTACTTTAGACACCTCATTCATCCAAACTTCCGAATACTGCCCCCTATCCCGAAGAAGTTAAACAGCCATCACTAACATTGAGGGGCTGCTGCCAACATACTGACTCAAATCTCTAGCCACTTTAATAATGAATAATTGGATGTAATAAATGTATCACTAGTCACTTTAAACAATGCCACTTTATATAATGATTACATACCCTATATTACTCATCTCATATGTACAGTGGGGCAAAAAAGTATTTAGTCAGCCACCAATTGTGCAAGTTCTCCCACTTAAAAAGATGAGAGAGGCCTGTAATTTTCATCATAGGTACACTTCAACTATGACAGACAAAATGAGGAAAACAAATCCAGAAAATCACATTGTAGGATTTTTAATGAATTTATTTGCAAATTATGGTGGAAAATAAGTATTTGGTCAATAACAAAAGTTTATCTCAATACTTTG
>NC_036842.1:25753628-25822577 GCF_002910315.2 Salvelinus sp. IW2-2015
AAACAGGTGCCATTAATACAGGTAACGAGTGGAGGACAGAGGAGCCTCTTAAAGAAGAAGTTACAGGTCTGTGAGAGCCAGAAATCTTGCTTATTTGTAGGTGACCAAATACTTATTTTCCACCATAATTTGCAAATAAATTCATTAAAAATCCTACAATGTGATTTTCTGGATTATTTTTTCTTATTTTGTCTGTCATAGTTGAAGTGTACCTATGATGAAAATTACAGGCCTCTCTCATCTTTGTAAGTGGGAGAACTTGCACAATTGGTGGCTGACTAAATACTTTTTTGCCCCGCTGTATATACTGTACACTATATCATCTACTGCATCTTGCCTATGCCGCACGGCCATCGCTCATCCATATATTTATATGTACATATTCTTATTCATCCTTTACATTTGTGTGTATAAGGTAGTTGTTGTGAAATTGTTAGATTACTTGTTAGATATTACTGCACTGTCGGAACTAGAAGCACAAGCATTTCGCAACACTCGCATTAACATCTGCTAATCATGTGTATGTGACCAATAAAATTTGATTTGATATCTGTTTTCCCAGTTGTGTGAAATCCATAGATTAGGGCCTAATGAATTCATTTCAATTGACTGATTTCTTCATATGAACTGTAACTCAATCAATTCTTTGAAATTGTTTCTTGTTGTAATTATAGTTTCGGTCAGTGATACAGTATGAACACCATCGTTTAAATGTATTTTTTTGTTTGCTTAATTCCAGTTCAAGCACAGAACTGTCAGCCATGTGGGCCATAATGAAAGCCAGTGAGAGCCAGATAGAGGAACTGAAGAGAGAGAATGCAAGTAAACGTGTGGATGTGAATTCATTTGAGAGATAATTTTGTTCAATGATATGAAAATCATTGAGGTGAATGAGCTGAAGAATGCAGGGTAATGTGTGAAAAAAGTATTTAATTAATACTTAAACAATTGTTTATCATTTGGTATCAGATCCGATCAAGAGTTCCAAACATTTTCTCTCTGTAATTGCAGCCATAAGGGCCAGAGTGACAGACAGTGAGAAGAGATGGAAGAGCTGCAGAGAGAGAATGCGGGTAAGATATTTTTTATACTGTGACAAGATGCTTTTTGTTCCCCAACTAATTCTACCCCCAACAATTAACCCTTGTAAACAGAAAAATATTTTGACTAGTTGTGGATATGTCATTAGAAGTTGTTAGCAACACCTCTGTAGACAGACATTCAGAACCTTGTCATATATTATTTAACTAACCTATTATTGTCATCCAATAGTTATATTATCATTATCTGTTACCATGTAAGTTAGTGTCTGATTGTTTCTATTTCTTATTATACTGTAGTAGTGTGTAGGATCATTTCATTCATTTACCTCTCAAAATGTAGCATAAGCAACTCTTTAAACAATCCCTTGGGCTCTATACCTCAACAGTATTGAAGGTATTGAATGGTGTGATGGTAACACTGGTTGGAATCTCAGGTCCACCGTGACAGACATGGACCACATTACAGTAACACAGTATATTATGTGCTTGATTCTACTGTACAGTACAGTTTAGTTATTGAAAATAAACATGTTAATCTGTTGTGTTCACAGACCGACCAGGTCGTCGCAGTTGTAAATGCGAACTTGTTCTCAACTGGCCTACCTTGTTAAATAAAGGTGAAATAAAAATAAATTAAAGACCAAAGGTGGCATTCTCTGTCAGTTTGAGAACTTAATCAGGGTATGTAGAACCCCTAAGTGGTGCAACGACGCTGATCTTCACCAAAGTCTACACTAACATCAACCATGAGTACAGCCCAGTTACAGGTACTACTTACTTACACACTTTTCAAAATCCAATGAGATTTCTTGGGGTCATGATCATTATTTCTTATATTCATATACAGTTGAAGACGGAAGTTTACATACACTTAGGTTGGAGTCATTAAAACTTGTTTTTCAACCACTCCACAAATTTCTTGTTAACAAACTATAGTTTTGGCAAGTCGGTTAGGACATCTACTTTGTGCATGATACAAGTAATTTTTCCAACAATTGTTTACAGACAGATTATTTCACTTATAATTCACTGTATCACAATTCCAGTGGGTCAGAAGTTTACATACACTAAGTTGACTGTGCCTTTAAACAGCTTGGAAAATTCCTGAAAATTATGTCATGGCTTTAGAAGCTTCTGATAGACTAATTGACATTCTTTGAGTCAATTGGAGGTGTACCTGTGGATGTATTTCAAGGCATACCTTCAAACGCAGTGCATCTTTGCTTGACATCATGGGAAAATCAAAAGAAATCAGCCAAGACCTCAGAAAAAAATTGTAGACCTCCACAAGTCTGGTTCATCCTTGGGAGCAAATTCCAAACGCCTGAAGGTACCGTGTTCATCTGTACAAACAATAGTACACAAGTATAAACACCATGGGACCACGCAGCCGTCATACCGCTCAGGAAGGAGACGCGTTCTGTCTCCTAGAGAGGAATGTACTTTGGTGCGAAAAGTGCAAATCAATCCCAGAACAACAGCAAAGGACCTTGTAAAGATGCTGGAGAAATCACGTACAAAGGTATCTATCCACAGTAAAACAAGTCATATATTGACATAACCTGAACGGTCGCTCAGCAAGGAAGAAGCCACTGCTCCAAAACCGTCATAAAAAATCCACACTATGGTTTGCAACTGCACATGGGGACAAAGATCGTACATTTTGGAGAAATGTCCTCTGATCTGATGAAACAAAAATAGAACTTTTTGGCCATAATGACCATTGTTATGTTTGGAGGAAAAAGGGGGAGGCTTGCAAACCGAAGAACACCATCCCAACCGTGAAGCACGGGGGTGGCAGCATCATTTGTGGGGTGCTTTGCTGCAGGAGGGACTGGTGCACTTCACAAAATAGATGGCATCATGGGGTAGAAAATTATGTGGATATATTGAAGCAAACATCTCAAGACATCAGTCAGAAAGTTAAAGCTTTGGTCGCAAATGGGTCTTCCAAATGGACAATGACCCAAGCATACTACTTCCAAAGTTGTGGCAAATATGGCTTAAGGCAACAAAAGTCAAGGTATTGGAGTGGCCATCACAAAGCCCTGACCTCAATCCTATAGAAAATGGGTGGGCAGAACTGAAAAAGTGTGTGTGAGCAAGGAGGGCCTACAAAGCTGACTCAGTTACACCAGCTCTGTCAGAAGGAATGGGACAAAATTCACCCAACTTATTGTCTGGAGCTTGTGGAAGGCTACCCGAAACGTTTGACCCAAGTTAAACAATTTAAAGGCAATACTACCAATAAAACTAATTGAGTGTATGTAAACTTCTGACCCACTGGGAATGTGATGAAAGAAATTAAAGCTGAAATAAATAATTCTCTCTACTATTATTCTGACATTTCACATTCTTAAAATAAAGTGGTGATCCTAACTGACCTAAGACGGAATTTTTACCAGGATTAAATGTCAGGAATTGTGAAAAACTGAGTTTAAATGTATTTGGCTAAGGTTTATGTAAACTTCCGACTTCAACTGTATACATACACAGACACACTACCGTTCATAAGTTTGGGGTCACTAAGGAATGTCATTGTTTTTGAAAGAAAAGCACATTTTGTCCATTAAAATAACATCAAATTGATCAGAAATACAGTGTAGACATTGTTAATGTTGTAAATGACTATTGTAGCTGGAAACGGCAGATTTTTAATGGAATATCTACATAGGCGTACAGAGGCCCATTATCAGCAACCATCACTCCTGTGGCACGTTGTGTTAGCTAATCCAAGTTTATCATTTTAAAAGGCTAATTGATCATTAGAAAAACCACCTTGGCTATTTTCAAAAACTGTCCACTGTAGACAAGTGTTCAGTTCTCATGCGCTGTACTGGTTCACTAAGTCCAGTCTATATAAGAAGGGGGGTTGAGGAGCCCAGATTAGACTACATTAGTTCTGAAGAGGTGTTATTTCAAAATGAGGGGTGCTCTAGCTCTCTCTGCTGGTGTTGCTGTTCTGTCTGTTTGGGGCATGGGCTCAGGGAGAGAGAGGGGATTGAAATTGATATCAGGAACCCAAGTACTGAAGCTGTCGAGACGACCCACGCACAGGCAGCCAACCAGACTGCCACCAACTCTGAGATCAGGCCCCATAAATGCTGAGAATAGAGACATTTTACTCCTGCTTTCATAGGTAAAAAAAAAAGCTATTCATGAAGCCTCTTTAGTCATAAGATTCACACCTAGTCAACAGTAATTTAGGACACATCATGGGCTGCCCTAACCAGCTAAAAGTTCCCAGCAGGTGTCTTGTTAATAGAAAAATGCAACGAGTCAGTGGTTCCTGTGTCACATGCAATTGATTTTGAGTTGTTAAAGACAGTTTTGATATTTCTTCAATCCATAAATAATCTAGGCCTACATGTAACAGTATCCCTTGCGCTTTGACAATGATTTCACATTTTCACGAGGCCTAATTCACATGATATGCCTAAATACTTATAACCGCTAGGCTAATAAATAAACACTTTTTTTCTTTTGATTATTATAATATTTAAAATATATATATTTTTAATGAATTAATTATATCCTTCTTTACTTTTTTCCCCTAACCCTACCAACCCTCCCCTAATTGGAGTAAACTAATTAAATATATTTTCCTTCTTGACAGTGTTATAAAGTGCATTTTCTTAGTGAGAGTAAAGTGACAGATGGTCATAATGCTTCATGAAAATTACTTAAAATATGATTTAAAAAACATGACAACAACAATCGTTCAAATAAAAGGAAACTTCTTGGCAGAGAAAAAACGACCTACTTGACCAGCTGGCCGGACCTACCTACCTAGCCGGGCGGACCTATCTACCTGACCTACCCAACCGGCCGGACCTACCTACCTAGCCGGGCGGAACTATCTACCTGACCTACCCAACCGGCCGGACCTACCTACCTAGCCGGGCGGACCTATCTACCTGACCTACCCAACCGGCCGGACCTACCTACCTGGCCAGCCGGCCAGACCTACCCGGGCAGCCCCACCTACTTAGCTGGCCTACCTACCTGGCCGGTCCCATCTGGCCGGCGGGACCTACCTGATTAACTGGATCTATCTGCCTGGCCTGCCGTCCTACCTACCTGGCCAGCCAGCCCACCAACCTACCTGGCCGGCCAGACCTAACTGACCTACGTCCCTTCTGGCCAGACCTACCTACCTGGTTTACGGCCGGTTGGGTAGGTATGGTAGATAGGTCCGCAAGGCTAGGTAGGTTGCCAGGAAGCGATGTCGGGCCGGCCGGCCAGATAGCTAGGTCCGGCCAGCTGGCCAGAAAGTTAGGTCCGGCCAGCCGGCAAGACAGCTAGGTCCATCCAGCCGGCCAATTAGATAGCTGAGCATGGTCAGAAGACCCAAACCCATGGTAGCAGATCCACAAAGTCTGCCATGAGATGTGACTGTATAGTTCCCATACGTAGGAAAAGCACCTTTAGTCAAACTGCAACAGAAAAACTATAGTAAACCCAGCTACACACTGTGTAATACCCCAGTGTAATATAGCTGAATAGTTACTGTAAACTAGGTTAGTTACTGTCTGTATTGTAAAGTAGTGCAACATAACTATAGTAAACCCAGCTACACACTGAAACCCTCAGTGTAATAATCAATTTTCAATCAATTTTATTTTATATAGCCCTTCGTACATCAGCTAATATCTCGAAGTGCTGTACAGACACCCAGCCTAAAACCCCAAACAGCTAGTAATGCAGGTGTAGAAGCACGAGCTGAGATGTGGGTTTCCAAGAGAAACTAGGATAGTTACTGTCTTAACTGTAAGTACAACAGAAAACGAGTAACCCCAGCTACACACTGTGCAAGACCGCAGTGTAATAGCTCAAAAGTTCTACAGCTGCACCATCGAGAGCATCCTGATTGGTTGCATCGCCGCCTGGTATGGCAACTGCTCAGCCTCCGACCACAAGGCGCTACAGAGGGTAGTGCGTACGGCCCAGTACATCACTGGGGCCAAACTTCCTGCCATCCAGGACCTGTAAACCAGGCAGTGTCAGAGGAAGGCCCTAAAATTTGCCAAAGACTCCAGCCACCCTAGTCATAGACTGTTCTCTCTGCTACCGCACGGCAAGCGGTACCAAAGCACCAAGTCTAGGTCCAAAAGGCTTTTTAAAGCCCCATGTCATAAGACTTCTGAACAGCTAATCAAATGGCTACCCGTACTATTTGCATTGAGATATACAGTATCAGCCTTTGTCTCAAACACTATCTGAGGGAGACAGAATGGCTGTAGCTTTTCCTAGTGGAAAAAACTCTGCCAATAGTGTAATATACTATGTCTATAGTAAACACTGCGCAATACTGTATAATAGTAAAGATTACTACGAACCTACAATATCAGCCATTGTCTCATACACTATCTAAAGGAGACATGACTGGAGTGTGAACTGCTTGACCGTGAAGGGGCAGGGCATTGTAACTCACACATGCTTATAGTTTATTTCTTGCTTCACACGTGTGGGTCGGCTGTAACTGACACCACGTTTATAGCATATTTCTTGCTTTATACATGGGGTTTGAGGTTGGCAGGACTTAAGAGAAAGTGTGTTTATAATTGTGCTCAGTAAGTTAGCTATTTTGCATAGTTGGTTCACGGTTGAACACACAAGAGTTTAGGCAAGATTTCTGTGTCCTGTGAGAGATGAAATCTTGGTGTGCCTTGCAACACCTAAAGGCTCTGCATGGTCAATATGGGTTCTGCATGGTCATTCCGGGTTCTGCATTGGCCATACAGCATTTATGACAATACGGCCTCTGCATGAGTCATGGTATTCATACTTCTTGCAGTTCGCAGAGCAGTTGAGCAGAGCTATTGTGAAGGAAGTTCTCAAGGAAGTGAGTTTGTGTTTATACAGGATCTACCATTGCCACCAACCATATCAAATCAAATGTATTTATATAGCCCTTCGTACATCAGCTGATATCTCAAAGTGCTGTACAGAAACCCAGCCTAAAATCCCAAACAGCAAGCAATGCAGGTGTAGAAGCACGGTGGCTAGGAAAAACTCCCTAGAAAGGCCAAAACCTAGGAAGAAACCTAGAGAGGAACCAGGCTATGAGGGGTGGCCAGTCCTCTTCTGGCTGTGCCGGGTGGAGATTATAACAGCACATGGCCAAGATGTTCAAATGTTCATAAATGACCAGCATGGTCAAAAAATAATAATCAAAGTAGTTGTTGAGGGTGTAGCAAGTCAGCACCTCAGGAGTAAATGTCAGTTGGCTTTTCATAGCCGATCATTAAGAGTATCTCTACTGCTCCTGCAGTCTCTAGAGAGTTGAAAACAGCAGGTCTGGGACAGGTAGCACGTCCAATCATGTCAATGCGGAGCCCTCCACATTTAAAAAAAAAATATGGGTGTGGTGCGATTAAAATGCTCTGCATGGTCAATCCGGCATCTGCAGTGACCGTACAGCATTTACTGGAATGCTTCTCAAATATAATGTTTTATGCGTTCTCCACACTCGCTGAGCCTCTCACATTGAACAACCATCTTTCCTGTAGTGTTTTGTCTTGCCAAGTAGTGGTGCGCACACTGAACAATCTGGCACAGACAGGGTGTCACACACTGTAAAATTCTTTACTTGGTCGTGAGGATTCTCCATACCACCACGCTGTCTCGCCAAAACAATGATGTGATTAGATTGTTAACGTAACTAGAACGAGCTGTGGCTCAAAGCAGCCTCAAAGGAGTTGAAATTTCGTGCCAACATTTTGAATTGAATAGCATTGCTTGTGAACTTCAGAGCTGTAACAATTTTACTCTGTGGCTCTTTGATAACGGCAAGTAGAAACGCATACTAATAGTCATCGCTCCTACTCGAGTCTACACATTCTAGGGGATGCGAAACATCGTCATCGTCTCACTGGCTTCTTCTCTGGTGAGCTCTCATTGGCTATTGCTGATCACGTTCTCAAAACTTGTCGTTGCACGTCTCACACTACAAGAGCATTGCAGATTTTGTGCTGATAACATCAAACATGTTTGAAAATATCGGGACGTCTGGGACTGCTCAACGACCGGATCGGTAGCCCCAGATTGCATTTCTGACCCGCTCACATTAAACGAGCGTTATTGATGGCCACGCGTCCCAAGTAGGCAACAACAAGGCGGGGGGCTTTGTCTTCGATCTCAAAAACTTGTCTGGGACAGCTAAATCGGGGCCAAAATTGTGTAGTGTACATCCGGCTTAAGAAAAACCCTAACCACCGCAATACTGGTCGACCAAACCGAGTATTGCCCAATTTCGAAAACTGTCACAA
Source organism: Salvelinus sp. IW2-2015 (assembly GCF_002910315.2). Lineage (NCBI taxonomy): Eukaryota > Metazoa > Chordata > Actinopteri > Salmoniformes > Salmonidae > Salvelinus > Salvelinus sp. IW2-2015. The sequence goes on from NC_036842.1 coordinate 25,761,943, forward strand.
GTAATAAAAACAAGGACAAAACCCAAACAAGATGGCACAAGTCAAACCGATGGGGGTGACAGCAGACCACCCAGATGGAGAGGCTAGCTAGCTAGCTTGCTCCAAGCTATTGAATAGCTGCAGGTATACTTCTGCGCTTATACACTCTTACCAAGCAATCCTCTCTGGAATGAGCCGAGAAAAATCAAGAGGGGGAAGTTGTGCGGTAGCAGCTGTTTAAGGGGGTCAGCAGCAGCCTCAGCACTACCTGGGACACGGGAAATATAGTGCTACATAACACCGCTTAATCAAACCCGTCTAACCCAGGGCTCTCCAAACCTGTTCCTGGAGAGCTACCGTCCTGTAGGTTTTCGCTCCAACCCTAATCTAGCACATCTGATAAACTGAATCAAGTTAGTCACAACTAGCGTTAGAGTGAAAACCTACATGGGGGTAGCTCTCCAGGAACAGGGTTGGAGAGCCCTGGTCTAACCTATAGCAGAGCATTTGACACATCCACTCCTTTTCACACGCCCAATACTTTCATTTTGATACACACACTCCTCATACTCCATTTGCTATTTTGACATGAAGGTATCCCCTTCCAGCCCCCTTCCTGTTTGCTTACTAATGAAATGACACTCATCGACCACATATTGGAGGATATAGGACAGAGGATGGTCTTTTGCCCAAACAAGAAAACCCCTTAGTTTCAGCAAGTTCACTGTGCCATTAAGTAAGAAAGGGTGCACAGCTCCTGCTTCTTCCAGATGCATAATATTTTGGTTCCACCTTGGCGATCCATTTTTTTGTTTTGCCATGGAAACGTCTCCAATGTAGATTTTATTTAGTAATTATAAAGTTTCCCCTCTGGGTTTTCTCATTGGGCAAAAGTCTATCCTCACCTGTCCTCTCTTCTCCATGACCCGAAACCAATAAGTGGTCGAGGAGTGTGTCAGTTTGTTAGTAGGCAAACGGAAGTGTTCTCCACTCGATAGCCACCTTTCATCGAGGATACTCACGTGTACCGCAGAATAATTTTAAAATTTTCCACACCCCCTTTGAATCAGCTTTTGTTTCATCAGAGAAAAACATATAGACTTTTAAAAACAATATTCTACTTATTGTTTTATCTATAAAATGTCTTGCACAACATTTTTTTTTGCACTTTATACATTTATTTTGGGATGCATCCCTGTAAACTTAATTTGCCTAATGATGCCCCGAGCAGAGAAGGACCGGCTCATTTCAAGCAATAGCATTTCCATCCACGTTCAGTCTCCTCGATTAACTGTGACTTTTTTCAAGATGAGAGAGGACGCAGTCTGGTGATGATATCTAATTGAAAAAAGACCCTTGATGTGAGACATCCTTTACACACGAAGGCGCTGTTCGCACAGCAATCGGTGGAGACATCAAGATCTTTCAGCATTACTGTCAAAGATTTGCTAAACTAACCCAAGATTGACCATAGCCTGTCGTTTCCAATGGGAGCAAATTAATCAGGGTGGGCAGAACAAATAAGGAGGTGGCCAGAGCCAAGCACGAGCTAGCGAGATTATATTGGCTCGTTCTAGCATGTGTTTGCATATTTCCGGTTAGGGTACGCCTACTCTGTGAAGTGCGTGTGTGCAATTGCTAATTTCGCCCTTGCACTCCTTTTAAACAACGCCATTTTGGGGGGAAACTTCGGTAACGGGTAAAGTCTACAAAACGTAATCCACTTTGTAACAGATTATAGTTTTCTTAACAGTATTGAACTCAAATGTTTCATTGATGAGAAAATTAGCAGACTATCGTCCAAAATCCTTCTCGCTCCATCTTCTCCCACAGCCGCTTCCCCTCACCACCATATTTGGTTGTGAGTGGGACACGCCAACCGGATGCTTCAGATTTATACATCCGGTGAAACGTCTGGTTCACTGTTCTATCTGTGGTACTGTCTTTGCTGCCCCTGTAACCATTTTCTAGAATTAACGTTCAGGTAGTCATAAAATACGATTTTCTGTACATTTTCAAGAGGAAGTATTGCGAAAAATGAGTGGAATTCCAGGCACCGCTGTCATTCAAATCACCAATCTGTCGTCTGCCGTGAGTAGTGAGCAGATGCGCACTCTCTTCGGCTTTCTTGGGGACGTCGAGGAGTTACGTCTTTACCCCCCGGAGTAAGCGCTATCAATTCGGCATGCCCAATAAAGAAAGACCCGGGATCAAGGGCCTACTCCGCACGTTTACCATTGGTGCAGTTAGCTACCGGAGTTTACTTAATGTAGATAGATAGGCATGTATAACTAACGTTGACTTGTAAACTGTGTTCATTCAACATCCATGTAATTTCTAATACATGTCTGTGTTCTCTTACAGCAATGCACCACTCCCCTTCTCGTCCAAAGTATGTTACATAAAGTATCGAGAGCCTTCCAGTGTTGGCGTGGCGCAACATTTAACCAACACTGTATTTATTGACAGAGCTTTGATCGTAGTCCCATGTGCAGAAGGTGAGTATGCCCAAATTCATTCAAGTGATGATGTTGACATAATGAATGTTTTGTGTAGTCAACACACTTCCTGTGAAATTGTGTTGTCTAGTGGTTGGTGAAACCGCTGAAATTCTAACGTTAGTATCCTACATTCAAATAGCAGGTACATGCAAGTGTTTCTTTCCAGTGTTTTGCTGTGTTGGTTTCCATTAGGAATACACATGAACACAAATGCACTTGCACTGTATCCCAGATCCAAGATGGCCTAATCCACATTGAGCACTCAATTTATCCTAAGCACCTGTCACAACTAGCTAGATATAAGCAGTGTGTTTTGTCATGGGGCTTTACACTATGAAAATAACATGATCATTTGCACGGACCATGGAAGGCACATTGTAGTAGTAGCAGGAGCAGACACTTAGAGTAAAATCATAGACTAGTACCACATCACTGTATTCAATGACAGTTTATGTTGGTCTGGCAATACATCATCCATATTCTTGCGAAATAACACTTGACTCGGATTCTGATGTTCATGACAAAGGTTGACGTGATTGTTATGGGTATAATGCATAGTGATATGGAGGTGATTTCAAGGATATGGTAGAATAACATACTAAATAATTAACTACTTCTTTTCTCTCTTTTTATTTTGTTTCATATTTTTATTTTTTTTGCTTAATCTCCCTGTCTTCTAGAACCTTCTCTTGTTCCGTTATTTAGCGTATAGCTTCTCAAAAAAATAAAATAAGTGGTCTCACCTTATCTAACCGATTCTCTCACTTGAAATGCTTTTTTGTCCACGTTAACTTAGTGCTGGATGGCTACTGAGTTTATTAATTTGGTTTTGTATGTTTTTTCTGTGTGATTATGTGTGCATATCAGATGACTAGACTGGCCCAGCTGTTACACTACACTAGCCTGAGTCAGGCATTGTTTTCCAAGCCACTATCCCCGCTGGGGCCACCGCTGCCTTCAAGGGGGGAATGTGACCAAGGAGAATAAGCCCGCTGAACCTTCCAAGATGGACACCTTGTCTCTTTTTATTTATCTTTCTTTTCTTTCTTTTTTTTTGGTTGGTTTCTTTTAGTTTTTACTTTCACATGTTGTCCCTTGCCTTGTCTGCTCCCTCTAGACTCTAGCTACACTATTGCATTATTCCTAGCATATTGTTTTTCCGTTTATTATTTTTGGTTTTTCCTCTCTCTTTCTCTCACCTCTTCTCTTTCTTTCTTTCGCTCATTCTCTCTCTCTCCTTTCACAGTCTGTGATTGAGTTCTGTCCAGGTTGCCATGGCACCCAGGTGGAATGTGTATCACACATGGGCTGCCATGAAGATGACTAACACATTTTACTTTCTTTGTCTCCTGCTCTTGGTCTATGGTTAGGATTTAAAATATAGGGCTCATCTAAACCTTAAACTCACTAGGAGAAAGTATCATTAACTTATAATAAGTAGTAGAATAGAATAGAACCTTTACATTTTACATTGGTAACATGATGCTTATACTGATAGTATAAGAATTTGATTACATGGACTTTTTGTTGCTTTTGCCCTTAAGCCTTAAAATATTTGTAATTGTTTTTTTTCTTCTCTAAAACAAAGCCACTAGATTCATTGAAAGACCCACTGCGCCCTTCCCCTTTTCCATTCAGGAACGGCAGATTGAACCAGTAAAAAGAAAGGGAAAGATTTCAAATCCGTTGTCTTTAGGTTTTAAGTTTTGGTTAACGTTTGGGAATTTCTCAAGATTCTTAAAAAATGTTCTTCTTTTCTGTATCTGATGTTCTGTGTGCTATTAGTGATGCAGCCATCATGAACGGTTGTCTTGTGTTGCACTCCTTTCCAACACTGCGAAACGATCGCCCTACGGGAAAAGCGCCCATGCTTGCTATCGTATGGTTCATGACCAATATGTTTCCAGTACAGGTGACCCATACCTCAAAGTGTTCTCTGCATTATTTTTTGAATCTATGAAAAAAAGAGGACAAAAATCAGGATTTTCCTTTCGTTTGTGAGGAAGAAGTCATGTTAACGTTTTTGTCTGTTCATAGCCTGAATGCTAAATGACTGACTTATTACAGTAAATTTGAGAAGTAGAGGGAAACCGCACTGAGGATGCTCAACCTTTTTTTAGCATCGGCTCTGTTAGACTCCTCAGTAACTAGCCAATAGAGCTAGGTCTTTGTATGAAGAAGGAATGTTCTCTCTCTCTCTAGAATACTGGGGCTATAATACTGCAGTCATAGAGGACGCAGAAGGGTTGTTTCCTGCCATGACCTGCTCTAACTCCTCCCCTTGTCCCACAGGGAAGATCCCAGAAGAAGCCAAGGCCTTGTCTCTCTTGGCACCTGCTGCCCCCCCTGCTGTTCCTGCTGTACCCAGCCTGATGCCAGGCGCCGGCCTGCTGCCCCTTCCCACCTCGGCCCCCATACAGACTGTGAGTTTGGGATTAATAGACCGTACCAGGGTGCTCAATTTCCAGTCCACGGACCGACTTTGGTCTCTGGGATGTTGCTGACCAGTCCCACAGAATAGTTGTGACAAATATTTAGTCAGTTCTCAAGTGTTAGTTTTAATATAAGTAGTCTTCCAAGAAGTGCCATAGCTAGCCAAGCCTCTGGTACAAAAAAAGATTGAGAAACACTGTGCTATACAATTTTTGATCAGTAGGAGGTGTATTGCTTTACCACAGACATATTTATTAAGCTCTACAGCACCTGTGCAACATTTGGGCCTTTTATTTTCAGGAGGGAACAAATGGCAATCAAACCTAAAGATATCTTCAAACTGTTTCTATGTGCGGCACATCTGACCTGAAAATCTCTCAATCTTTATTCCACCTCTCCATCTACCTAGTAAATCTTGCTCTGTTTGTGTTACTGCAGCAGCTGAGTGTCCCTATAGTGAGCCTGGCGGCATTGCCGGCTGCCCTGGACCCTGCAGTGTCGGCCCTGGCTGTGACTGGAGCAGGTGGGGTGTCGTCCTCCACCCAGCCCCCCCTCATGGGGAACGTGGATCCCTCCAAGGTGAACGAGATCAGAAGGACTGTCTACGTTGGCAACCTCAACTCGCAGGTAACAGGGACCCTAAGTGTAACTGAAGTTCTGTCACATCTATTCATATTTTCATATATATTTCCCATTGACATGAATGCATGATTTAAGCGCAAAAGTCAAGTTAGGGTTTAGCACGTGGATGAAGCTCTTTCTCTGTTATTTTTTTTTTTTTTTATAGTTGAAGGGTTATCATCTGTCATAGGATGATGCCATAATCTTATGACGATTACAGATATAAGATCTTAATTTGAGCCAGTTTGCTACAGTAGGAAAATTATTCTGCTGCAAACAGGAAATTTGAATTATTATATGGATTCTAATTCATGGATATTTTTGTAGGGGTTGATACATTTTACTTTAGGGCAAATCAAGTCTGTTTTTTAAGGCTTTAGAAGCCTTTTTTAACGTTGAAATTTTCATCAATAAAATTGTGATCACATTAAGATCCTATATCTGTATCTTATTGCATTAATGTTAAAATGTGCTCTCTTCTCCCTCCGTAGACCACTACTGCAGAGCAGCTGCTGGAATTCTTTAAGCAGGTGGGCGACGTAAAGTTTGTGCGCATGGCGGGGGACGAGACGCAGCCCACACGCTTCGCCTTCGTGGAGTTTGCCGACCAGGATTCAGTGTCCAGAGCGCTGACCTTTAACGGAGTCATGTTCGGAGACAGACCCTTGAAGTAAGTCTCATAACGTTTTTATTCTATAGAAAACGTTATATGTTGAGTATCTCGTCTAAAAATAGTATTAGTGGGGATACACCTATGTGTTACCCTGTTCACTGTTATCGTGGAATATTGATTGTAATGATTGTGCTTCTCTCCAAATTCAAATTAAATGACCTGCTGACATTTTTTGTGGTGGTACTACCGCACGTTGCTCAATACTGTGCTGTCTTTGGAATCGACAAACGTAGCAATTGAAAGTCTTATGCCTCTTAAGTGAATTGTTTTCCATGTCTGTGATGATTTGCCTTTCTGTGTTGTGACTTGATGTTCACTAAGTTGCGTTAATGTGATATAACGTTGTGTTTTGGTCAGGATTAATCATTCCAACAACGCCATTGTGAAGCCCCCAGAGCTGACCCCTCAGGCTGCAGCCAAGGAGCTGGAGGACGTAATGAAGAGGGTCAGAGAGGCCCAGTCCACCATCGCCGCCATCATAGTAGAGCCAGGTCAGAGGTCAACCACTGTCATCCTCACGGGGACCCTTGTAGCTTTTTTCGTGTGAAAATGGTTGGATGGTATGAAAAGGATTATGCCCAAGCCAAATGCATCCTAAATTGGATTTATTTAAAAGCACAACTCAAAGGTAGGCACAGATTTAGTCAGCAATAAAAAAGCTCAGGCTTAACTGCAGATGGAAATACAGGTATAGGAATAGATACAGGAGTGACGTTTCAACATCACATGATGTCTTTCACAGACATAGATTGGTCTGATGGTATGATTAGTCTGACTAATCACTTCCTGTTACAGAGGAGGTGAAGAAACGCTCATCCAGTCACTCCCGACGTTCCAGGAGATCCAGAACACGGTCACGATCGCATTCCCGCTCGAGAACGAGGAGAAAGCGGTCCCGTTCTAGGCAGAGGTACGGTCCGGGATTGAGAATTCCTCTCACAGGCAAATAAAGTGAACTTGATTTGGTCTAATAATATAAATTCTCCCCTTTTTTGCTTTCTCGTCTCCAGAAGCAGGCTCTCTCAGAGGTCGCGGCCCAAGGTCAGCGAGACCCACGTCTCTCGGGGGATCCACAAGAGACTTTCACGCTCCAGATCACGGTAGAACTACTGCAGTCTGCTCCAACTATTTTACCTTGAGATAAGTCTGAAGGCTTTTGTAAATAAAATAAAGCTGTTAGGAAATCTTTAGTCATGAGGATGGCATTCATTCAAGCCAAAATGTGTATAGTTTATATTATTTTGTAAGTCTGCACATCACCTTAAATGGTGTGCATTCTTTGTTTCTTTAGCTTTAAGCCAGGACCCAACATTTGGTAAATACTTGGAGGACTGTGTTTTAGCAGCAGTGCCAGTATGATGTTGAGTTTACTCATTGAATCACTAGGCTCCAGTCTCTCTGTCATGGATTGTACCAGCTTGCAGATCAAAGGCATCTAGGAAAGGAGGGAGTGACACACTTTCTGGTGTACTGCAGGGACAGGCGGAAAGAGAGAGAGCAGAGAACGAGAGGAAATGAGGATATATCTCGGGTTATAGAGGATAGGAGGCAGAGGGAGAAAAAGGCCAAAACACCTCCAAAAAGCTACAGTGCATCCCGAAGGTCCAGGAGCACGAGCAGGTCAGCAGAACACCATACTATACATGCTTCCTGAATGTACTCAGTTGCCAGTTTATTAGGTACACCACCCCTTTCACAAAAAAATGATTTGCTTCTACAGACAGTGAGTCATGTGGCCCTAGCTTGTTATATAAAGCAGGCAGACGGGCATTGAGGCATTGTAACGTTAGAATGGGCAAAACAAGTGACCTAAGCGACTTTGAGCGTGGTATGATCATCGGTGCCTGGCGCGCTGGTTCCAGTATCTCAAACGACCAGCCTCCTGAGCTTTTCACCCCAGTGCGTGAAAAGGACATGTAAACACGTTAATCGGCGTTCCAGCTGTGTATTTGATCTGTGCATGTGCTAGCAGCAGTCGAACGAGCCTCCCTCTTTAGCACGAGTAAAGTGTGTTCAGAACAACTGAAGGTAGAAGTTGTTTTCACATACAAACTTTATATGTTTGAACTAAGAATAAAATATCCTTCCCAAAAATAAAATGTTCACTGTGGTAGAACGTTTGTTTTGGTTGGTGATTTTCTGCATTTTCAGAGTGCCGTCAGGTAGCCTGATTTCAGATGTGTCCATGTAGATAACAAAAACATGAGCTGACCCAGAATAATAGTTTGTGTGGAGGTGCTGACTAATGGCGAATAAACTATAAACTATCAAAATAATGAAAGTCGCACACTCCATGTGTAATCTCCCAGCAATTTAATGGGTATTTACCAACGTTTCGGCATCACTGTGCCTTCCTCAGATGTGTCCATGTAAACAGAATTATTAGGAAATTGTTATTCTTGCAAAGCATGTAAACGTTTTAATCTAATTATTATATTCATCTGGCTATTATTGTGTGCATGTAACTGCACTCAGTGTCAAATGTTTACTGTAAATGATGCAACAAACAAAAAACCTCCAGTAAGCGGCAGTCCAACTCGTTGATGAGAGGTCGAAGGAGAATGGCAAGAATTGTGCAAGCTAACAAACGGGCCGCAAATAATGGCGCAGTACAACAGTGGTGTGCAGAACGTCATCTTGGATAGCAGAACTCGTCAGTCCTTGTCACTGATGAGCTATTGCAGCAGACCACACAGGGTTCCACTCCTATCAGCTATGGGCACGCAATCACCAACACTGGACAATTGAGGAGTGGAAAAACTCAGAATTCAGGCTGTTATGGAGGCGTACATAATAAACTGCCCACTGAGTGTATATAGTATATCAAGCTGAATCCTTTCTAATTGATTTATAGTAAAGCACACAACTTAAATTAGGGTAGGGCCTGTTGATGGAACAAAAATACTGTAGACCTATTTGTTCAGCTAACACACTATATAAAATGAGGACTGAACTGATGTACACACAATAATAAAATCCATAGGCTTGTCTGAGAGCTCTCGATATTGACTAAAACTCCCAGTTAATATTAAGAAATGTTGGTGTAAATTATTTTCAGGGGCCACAGAAGGAAGAGCAGGGATCGTTCTAGGAGTCCCAGAAGGAAAGCCAGGTCTCCCTCACCAAAGAGGTACAGTAAAACAATGTAGTACAACGGGACCATTCAACACAATCAGCACCACCACAACCAAGCCCATAGGGTGGGAATCCTAACTTGAGATACACATGTGTAACTTAAATCTTGCATTATGGTGGTCTCTGGAAGATTTGCACAAACAAGACTTTGGATGACATTACTCTGTCGATCATTAAGGGTTGTGTTTACATTTACATTTGCAGGGGGAGGAAAGACAAGAAGAGGGAGAAACCAAGGGATGGCAGCAGGGAAAAGAGGGAGTGTTCCAACTCCAGGAAGAAGAGCAGCAGAGATAAAGAAAAGATGGAGCTCAAGGCCAAACCTATGAAGGTGAGAAGACTAATGCTATAATTGCTGACTTCTGAATCCACTCCTGACCTTAAGTGCACTTGTCAGAAGTTGACTGTATTTGTCTATAATCATTGTCCTTTAGGGTAATGTCCTTATCACTGTAATTAGCATAATATCTGCACGTCGCCAAGCCTGTCTCGGAAAAACACTGGCCTACTTCTCACTGACTGCACTAAAGATCAAATCTCTGTGAAACTCCACTCTTCAGAATTGATAACAATCTGCAGACAGCTTACTCGGGGTTCCTCACAGTAAACTTTGTTTGGCGACTTTCAACCATGGGGGACTGTTTTGTACAGTGTGTGTGTAGTATGAACAATCTTGCGCATAGCTATATTCTAGTTTTGAGATTTTGGGCCTCGCCCATTCTTTCCTGCAATATTCCTTTGTAGTTTTTAGTGTTAAATTGAGGTATGAAATACCAAGAAAAAGTATGTGGTGTGCAATAGAGTAGTTCAGATCAATAGTCTGAGGTGAGGCAAACTGAAAGGTAAGGACTGAGTTTGGCAAGAGAGCTTTTAGACATGCTGCCCCATCATCCTGTACCTCTTTGCAAAAATTGTATTACAATTGAGGATTTAATCACACTAGAATGTTTTTTTTACCATGACTCCTGCACTTTCTATTCTCTTTATGACAAATGATTGCACAGTTTTTACATGACAATTTGGGTTGTACAGTTCATTCGGAAAGTATTCAGACCCCTTCACTTTTTCCACATTTGTTACGTTACAGCCTTACTGTAAAATGGATAAAAAATAAATAAATAAAAATCCCTCATCAATCTACACACATTATCCCATAATGACGAAAACAGTAAAAGAAAATGTTTGCATTATTTTTTTTTAATAATCAACATTTTTTTTGCATACAGTACCAGTCATAAGTTTAGACGCACCTACTTATTCAAGGGTTTTTCAAAATAGTGTTAAACAAATCAAAATATATTTTATATTTGAGATTCTTCAAAGACGACAGCTTTGCACACTCTTGGCATTCTCTCAACCAGCTTCACCTGGAATGCTTTCCAACAGTCTTGAAGGAGTTCCCACATATGCTGAGCACTTGTTGGCTGCTGTTCTTTCACTCTGCGGTCCAACTCATCCCAAACCATCTCAATTGGGTTGAGGTTGGGTGATTGTGGAGGCCAGGTCATCTGATGCAGCACTCCATCACTCTCCTTCTTTGTCAAATAGCCCTTACACAGCCTGGAGGTGTGTTGGGTCATTGACCTGTTGAAAAAAAATCACAGACTGTGTCACTAGCAAAGCACCATCACACCACCTCCTCCGTGCTTCTGTTGACCTACTCTGCGTCTCACAAAGACACAGCGGTTAGAGCCAACATTTTCAAATTTGGACTCATCAGACCAAAGGACAGATTTCCACCTAATGTCCATTGCTCGTGTTTCTTGGCCCAAGCAAATCTCTTCTTATTGGTGTCCTTTAGTAGTGGTTTCTTTGCAGCCTGATTTCATGCAGTCTCTTCTAAACAGTTGATGTTTCTGTTACTTGAATTCTGTGAAGCATTTATTTGGGCTGCAATTTCTGAGGCTGGTAATTCTAATGAACTTATCATCTGCAGCAGAGGTAACTGGGTCTTCCTTACCTGTGGCGGTCATCATGAGAGCCAGTTTCATCAGAGCGCTTGATGGTTTTTGTGACTGCACATGAAGAAATTTTCCGGATTGTCAATCCAGTCGTTTTCCGGATTGACTGACCTGTATGTCTTGAAGGAATGATGGACTGTCGTTTCTCTTTGCTTATTTGAGCTGTTGTTGCCATAATATGGACTTGTTTTTTTACCAAATAGGGCTATCTTCTGTATACCAACCCTATCTTGTCACAACACAACTGATCGGCTCAAACACATTAAGAAGGAAAGAAATTCCTCAAATTAACAGTTAATTGAAATGCATTCCAGGTGACTACCTCATGAAGCTGGTTGAGAGAATGCCAAGACTGTGCAAAGCTGTCAAGGAAAAAGGTGGCTACTTTTTGCATACTACATGATTCCATTGGTGTTATTTCATTTTTGATGTCTTCATTCTTTTTCTACAGTGTAGAAAATAGTAAAAAATAAAGAAAAAACCCTTGAATGAGTAGGTGTCAACTTTTGACTGGTACTGTTAGTATTCAGACCATTTGCTATGAGACTCGAAATTGAACTCCGGTGCATCCTCTTTCCATTGATCATTCTTGACATGTTTCTACAACTTGATTGGAGTCCACTTGTGGTAAATTCAATTAATTGGACATGATTTGGTAAGGCACATACCTGTCTATATAAGGTCCCACAGTTGACAGTGCATGTCAGAACAAAAACCAAGCCATGGAGGTCTACAGACAATTCCTTCGACCTCGAGACAGGATTGTATCAGGGCTCAGCTCTGGGGAAGGGTACCAAAACATTTCTGCAGCATTGAAGGTCCCCAAGAACACAGTGGCCTCCATCATTCTTAAATAGAAGTTTGGAACCACTAAGACTCTTCCTAGAGCTGGCCGCCCAGCCAAACTGAGCAATTGGGGAAGAAGGGCGTTGGTCAGGGAGGTGACCAAGAACCCTATGGTCACTCCGAAAGAGCTCTAGAATTCTTCTGTGGAGATGGTAGAACCTTCCAGAAGGACAACCATCTCTGCAGCACTCCACCAATAAGGCCTTTATGGTAGAGTGGCCAGTCTGAAGCCACTCATCAGTAGAAAGCACATGACAGCCCGCTTGGAGTTTGCCTTAAGGACTCTCAAGACCATGAGAAACAAGATTCTCTGATCTGATGAAACCAAGATTGAACTCTGTGGCCTGAATGTCAAGCGTCACGTCTGGAGGAAACCTGGCACCATCCCTACGGTGAAGCATGGTGGTGGCAGCATCATGGTGTGGGGATGTTTTTCTGCGGCAGGGACTGAGTGACTAGTCAGGATCAACTTAAAGATGAACGGAGCAAAGTACAGAGATCCTTGATGAAAACCTGCTCCAGAGCACTCAGGACCTCAGACTGGGTTGAAGGTTCACCTTCTAACAGGACAACGATTCTAAGCACACAGCCAAGACAACGCAGGAGTGGCTTCGGGACAAGTCTCTGAATGTCCTTGAGTGGCCCAGCCAGAGTCCGGACTTGAACCCGATAGAACATCTCTGGAAAGTCCTGAAAATAGCTGTGCAGTAACACTCACCATCCAACCTGACAGAGTATGAAAGGATCTGTGAGAGGTGTACCAAGCTTGTAACATCATACCCAAGAAAACTCAAGGCTGTAATTGCTGCCAAAGGTGCTTCAAAAAAGTAGAGAGTAAAGGGTCTGAATACTTATGTAAATGTGATATTTAAGTTTTCTGTTTGTAATAAATTTGCTAAATTAAAAAAAAAACTTTTTGCTTTGTCATTATGGGGGTGGGTGTGTGTGTATATTGAGGGAAAATAACAATTTAATCAATTTTAGATTAAGGCTGTAACGTAACAATATGGAAAAAGTCAACTGGTCTGAATACTTTCCGAATGCACTGTTTTTGTGTGTTATGGTGTTTGTGTGACTAAATGTGCTGTTTTCTTGGCCAGGGCGTACTTGAAATATAGATATCAATCTCAATGTGACTTTCCTGGTTAAACAAAGCATAATGTGACTTTCCTGGTTAAACAAAGGATAAATATAACTGAAGTACAGTGACATGAGGTCCTGTAGTCAGTAACCTTAGCTCTCAAATGTTTTCACTGTGTCCCTAGTGTTTTCTGTTGATCCACCTAGTATAGTAAGGCCTGCTCTATTTGAAATTAAATTTTGAACGTGATCCTTTGATCAGGTGGAAAGGGACTACGACAGGGAGGAGAAGGACTACCAGAGTGACAGGGAGGGGTCGGCAACACCAAGTGAGGGTTTGACATCACCCTGCATCCAGCACAACGGCAGCTACAACACAAACACAGAGGATGACGCGGCCTCGCTTGCCGACAGCACTGAGTGATGGGTGTGAAACCAGGCAGAACCATGGGAACGAGACAGTCCACTATGTATCCAGCTCCTGTGATCTTTACCTTGGTATAACATACACACACACCCCTTCCTGTTCCCTAGGCTGGCACAAGTGTGCCAAAAACCAATAGATCTTATCTGATTATTTTCCTAGTTCCATTTTCTTGGTGTGTGTATTTAGTGTAAGACTATATAAGAGAATGCTGACCCCCTATGCCCATTGCTGTGAATCTGTTGTCACATGATATTCATATTGAAAATAGACCTTAACGTGCACAGCTTGTTTTTATAGATGTGGAGAATGTGTGCTTTTCCTACAGTAAGAACTGTGTTGAACATAACATGCTTGTGGTTGATTTCCTGTTTCTTGGTTAATTTGGTGTTTGTGCTATCGTGCAACACTTAATCTATTTTGGTTACTACTAGATGCAAGGTCTCTGTTTGTGCACAATATCTTAGTTTGCACCCAATGTAAGAAATGCTGTTATTTACAAATTCTTACAAAATCAATATTTCTATAAAGTAATATTATGTGGAAGATCTTATAATGCAAGATGTCTAGTGTCTGTTGCTGTTAGAAAGGTCTTTCTCAAGGCTTCAACCAGCTTCATGGTTCAGCATGCCAACCCTACATTATACAGAGGTTGAACTTGCTTGACACACAGGAATGAGTTAACAATTCCCTGGCAGACAAGTCAAAGTGCTAAGACTGAAATTGTACAAAAATACACTAATAATAAACTTTATGAAGTTATTGAGATGCAAGATGAAGACGTGTTGGTATTCTGCTTAAGCAATTGGGAAAAGTTGTTAGATATGAGTGGTGTTGTCTTGGATACAAACAGCAAGCGTAATATTCATAAAATCTCAGTTTTACCAATCCTAATTAAGTTACATTTGTAGTTTTGCGTTCGTTAGTTGGTGGTGGTGGATTCCAGTGTTTTGTATGAACCCAGTGGCCATGGGGAACCCTGCAGTACAAAGTGTTCAATTTGGCTCCAATTTATCAGCAGTATTTTCGTTTGAAACAGAGTTTTTATCAAAGCTATGTATGTGTTGCAGTGAGTATGTATGTAGTACAAGTTGATTCAGGAGTGAGTGAACATGGTTTTCTCCTCACCAAATGGTGTTTACGTATACAGTATCTATGCTTCGGATTGAAGGACCTAATTTTTGCAGAGTTAAGAGATACATAAGGCATTGGTCTGAGGTGTTTTATCATTTACATTGTCTTAATGAAGGGTAAAAAAATATATAACAATCCACAACATTCATGACTGACATTTGAAAGGATTGTGTAAAGAATGTATTTTTTATATTCATATAATGCATTCGGAAAGTATTCAGACCCCTTGACTTTTTCCACATTTTGTTAGGTTACAGCCTTATTCTAAAATGAATTAAATACTTTTTTTTTCTCAGCAAGCTACCCACAATACCCCATAATGACATAGCAAAAATAGGTTTTTGGAAAATGTTGCTAATTTTAAAACGTGAAATCACTTTTACGTAAGTATTTAGACCCTTTACGCAGTACTTTGTTGAAGCACCTTTGGCAGTGATTACATCCTCGAGTCTTCTTGGGTATGACACCCCAAGCGTGGCACACCTGTATTGGGGAGTTTCTCCCATTCTTCTCTGCTGATCCTCTCAAGCTCTGTCAGGTTGGATGGGGAGCGTTGTTGCACAGCTATTTTCAGGTTTCTCCAGAGATGTTCGTTCGGGCTATGGCTTGGCCTCTCAAGGACATTCAGAGACTTGTCCTGAAGCCACTCCTGTGTTGTCTTGGCTGTGTGCTTAGGGTCATTGTCCTGTTGGAAGGTGAACCTTTGCACCAGTCTGAGGTCTTAACCTGCTCCACAGCACTCACTCTGTGCTTTGCTCTGTTCATCTTTGCCTCGATCCTGACTAGTCTCCCTGCCGCTGAAAAACATCCACACAGTATGATGCTGCCACCACCATGCTTCATCGTAGGGATGGTGTCAGTTTTCCTCCAGACGTGACGCTTGGCATTCAGGCCAAAGAGTTTAATCCTGGTTTCATCAGACCAGAGAATCTTGTTTCCCATGGTCTTGAGAGTCCTTTAGGTGCCTTTTGGCAAACTCCAAGCGGGCTGTCGGACCTTTTACTGAGAAGTAGGTTCTGTCTGGCCACTCTACCATAAAGGCCTGATTGGTGGAGTGCTGCAGAGATGGTTGTCCTTCTGGAGGGTATCCCATCTCCACAGAGGAACTCTGGAGCTCTGTCAGAGTGACCATCGGGTTCTTGGTCACCTCCTTGACCAAGGCCTTTCTCCCCTGATTGCTCAAGTTTGGCTGGGCGGCCAGGTCCAAACCTCTACCATTTTAAGAATGATGGAGGCCACTGTTCTTGGGGACCTTCAATGCGGGAAAAAAAATGTTGGCTCCTTTCCCCAGATCTGTGCCTTGTCATAGTCCTGTCTCGGAGCTCCACGGACAATTCCTTCGACCTCATGGCTTGGTCTTTGCTCTGACATGCACTGTCAACTGTGGGACTTTTCTATATAGACAGGTGTGCCTTTCCAAATCATGTCCAACCAGTTGAATTTATCATGGGTAGACTCCAAGTTGTAGAAACATCTGAAGGATGGTCAAGGGAAACAGGATGCCACTGAGCTCAATTTTTAGTCTCATAACAAAGGGTCTGAATAGTTATGTAAATTTAAAAACCTGTTTTCGCTTTGTCATTTTGGGGTATTGTGTGTAGATTGCTGAGGAATTGTTTAATTTAATCAATTTTAGAATAATGCTGTAACGTAACAAAATGTGAAGTAAGTCAAGGGGTCTGAATACTTTCTGGAGGCATTTTGTGTTTTATATATCACACACACACACACACACACACACTGTAGGGAACATGTGTACAAAAAGGTCTTGTTGGTTCACTCTTATGTACTTGTTAAAGATGTTGGCAACTAATGTGTGAAAATTATGAAAGAGGATATCGCAAACAATGCTTCAATGTTTTCTCTCTCTTTTGTATGTTCCTCCTGAAACTGTACCTTTGACAAAGTACCTACTATATTTCACAGACTATCCTAACCAAAAGAGATCCAATAAAGAGACTTTGCGTCAAATAAGTCTCAACTATACTTGTAATGCCATGTGATGGTATTTGTTTAATCCATTACCAAATCCATATGAAACATGGGGTAAAAGCCTGCTATAGATGATATTGATGTCTTTGTTAGAGGGTCCATCTTTCTGATGTTGTACAGGTTCACTATGTCAGTTTACATAAACCGAGAATAAAATGGTCTCTGAAAAAACGATTGGGAAATTTCTGCTCCTCAAACAATCCCTCAATACATTCTGTGACCACCGCACTGCAGGCTATCAATACACGTATTCATAGGATAACAGCATTTTAAGTTCCTGTATGTCATTGAAAGGTTTCTCATTCCAAAGTTATGACGATCCAATAATGTCCAGAACTCTAAGTAGGCTAGTCAACAGGGTGACACTGATGGCAGCATCTGGCTTTTTTACATAGATGAAAGGCTGAGAATTGTTCCACAGCATCTGTGAGAAAGGCAGATTCTAGAATCTACAGTAAACATTCTCAAAGAACCGTGTAATACAACTCAGTTGGACTTGTGCTGCCTTGGGACAGGTGGAGGACAGTGTCATAGAGGGACTGGTGTATGTAATCTAACTCTGGTCTGGTCAGGGGTGAGTCTGTGTCCTCTGACTGGCTTGACTGGCCATGGGGTTCCAATGATATAGTGGCTGGAACACATTGTGTCATAGCCTGTTGGAAGAGTTCCATGGTCGTGTAATCACTCATAAAGGACAACTGCGGGCACTGGTGGGCCACCGTACTAATGGGGACAAGGTCTGTCGGTCTTGTGTCTGTGGTAGGTTTAATGGTGTCAGAAGTGGGATCTTGAGCGCTACTGTCTGTGGCTGTGTTTCTTCGGCACAAGCCCATGTTGATTTGAGGGTCTACTTTAGTGGGCTCGGCAGAGTCTGCGGTTGTCTTTGAAGGCTCTTGATTCTCCTCGTGGTCTGTGTTGAGGTGTAGACATGAGTCTGTGTTGCTATGGAGGTTGCTAACGGGAGACGTTTCTTCTCTACTGTCAATAATGTGCAGACTGTTGGTGTCCCCCTCTTCCTCTAACTTCTGTCTGTTGATGGGCTCCAGGAGTTCCTATGAGAATCAATCAATCTTTATTGTTCCGGAGGGGGGAAATCTTACAGCAACACGGCATGATCTTAGACATAAATGCAATAAATCTGTCATGCTTCACAATTTTCTTACCAGCTCGCAGACCCCATCTATTTTCTGGATGGCATTGCTGTTACCAGGATTAGGGATACTTGGCCAAAGTAGTCTCTTTGCTCTGAAAGTACAACAAATGACCATGTAATATTTTTAAAGTTTCCATTACTTGGATTCCACTGGGCAACATTTAATAGAGCAACACTAACAGATATGAATACACCTTTGACTTAAAAACATGAGGACCGTACCTTTTTAACAACCAAGAGCCGAGATTAACCACAAGTAAGAGTAAAGTTGCTCCAATAACGACCCCTGCTATCATACCACCAATAGACAGGGATACTGGGGAGGGAAAGCAGGCAGGACAGGTCCTTTAAATTAATAAAAAATGGTATTCCAAATGTGGGATATCAGAGATTCCAATTACAATATAACCATTGATGAAAGATCAACACGCAAACCTGTTGACTTGGTTTCGAAGTATACGGCTGAGCTTCTCACTCCCATTCCTGCAGCAGTGAAGGCAGATAACTGGACTTGGTACACAGTATTGCTTTTTAGGTCCACCAACTCGTAGCTGGTTGAACCAGCATCCACAGTGACGTCTGTTACAGCGAAAACAATAGTCAAAGTCACTGAAGCATCAGAATAAATAGTAGTAAGACCACAATAATAATTTTAAGGAAGTTGAGACTTGAGCCTTTTGGGAACTAGACATGGTAGTAAGAATATCTGATAGTGTGCAGGAAATCTTAACTTCTAAGAATAACTGTACATACAGTGCATTTGAAAATATGTTAATAAATCCTCAATCTACACACACTACCCCATAATGACGATGCGAAAACAGGTTTTTAGACATTTTTGCAAATATTTTAAAAATAAAAAACACCTAATTTACAAAAGTATTCAGACCCTTTGCTAAGAGATTTCAAATTGAGCTCCGGTGCATCCTGTTTCCATTGATCATCCTTGAAATGTTTCTACAACTTGAAATGTTTCCACAACTTGGTAAATTCAATTGATCGGACATGATTTGAAAAGGCACACACCTCTCAATATAAGGTCCCACAGTTGGCAGTGCATGTCAGAGCAAAAACCAAGTCATGAGGTTGAAGGAATTGTCTGTAGAGCTCCAAGACAGCATTGTGTCGAGGCACAGATCTGGGGAAGGGTACCAAAAAATTGCTGCAGTATTGAAGGTCCACAAGAACACAGTAGCCTCCATCATTCTTAAATGGAAGAAGTTTGGAACCACCAAGACTCTTCCTAGAGCTGGCCATGCGGCCAAACTGAGCAATCAGGGGAGAAGGGCCTTGGTTAGGGAGGTGACCAAGAACCTGATGGTCACCCTGACAGAGCTCCAGAGTTTCTCTGTGGAGACGGGAGAACCTTCCAGAAGGTCAACCATCTCTGCAGCACTCCACCAATCAGGCCTTTATGGTCGAGCGACCAGACGGAAGCCATTTTTCAGTAAAATACACGACAGCCCACTTGGAGTTTGCCAAAAGGCACCTAAAGGACTCTGACCATGAGAAACAAAATTCTCTGGTCTGATGAAACCAAGATTGAACTCGTTGGCCTGAATGCCATTCGTCACGTCTGGAGGAAACCAGGCATCGCTGATCACCTGGCCAATACCATCCCTACGGTGAAGCATTGTGGAGGCAGCAGCATGCTGTGGGGATGTTTTTCAGAGGCAGGGACTGGAAGACTAGTCAGGATCGAGGGAAAGATGAACGGAGCAAAGTACAGAGAGATCCTTGATGAAAACCTGCTCCAGAGCGCTCTAGACCTCAGACTGGGGTTCTAGGTTCCAGTTCACCTTCCAACAGGACAACGACTTTAAGCACACAGACAAGACAACGCGGGAGTGGCTTTGGGTCAAGTCTCAATGTCCTGGAGTGGCCCAGCCAGAGCCTGTACTTGAACCCGATCAAACATCTCTTGAGAGACTTGAAAATAGCTGTGCAGTGACACTCCCCATCCAACCTGACAGAGTTTGAGAGGATCTGCAGAGAAGAATGGGAGAAACTCCCCAAATACAGGTGTGCCAAGCTTGTAGCGTCATACCCAAGAAGACTCGAGGCTGTAATCACTGCCAAAGGTGCTTTAACAAAGTACTGAGTAAAGGCTCTGAATACTTATGTAAAATGTCATATTTCATTTTTACATTCGCTAAAGCTTCTAAGCCTATTTTCGCTTCGTCATTTCGGGTATTGTGTGTGGATTTAATAAATTGTTTTATTTAATCCATTTTAGAAATAAGGCTGTAACGTAACAAAATGTGGAAAAAGTGAAGGGTTCTGAATACTTTCCGAACGCGGATATTAGCCAAACTATAAACAGTCTACACACTGTACTTTACTTTGCTCGAATTCTATGAATACTCACTCACTGCAAGTCTCAATTGCCACCTTTTTGTGAACATCAAATGAATCAATCTTACTTGTCTCAGCGTCTGTCCTGTCATCCGGGCTCTCTGTGTAATGGAGGATGTAGCCCAGCAGGAAACCTCTGGTGTCCTTCTCAGGGACTGACGTCCACTCCAGCACCATGGAGCTCTGGGTAACATTACTGCTGCTGATGTTCCCTGGGGCGCTAATTGGGGCTGAGAGGAAAATACACTGAATATAATCACAATGCATTTATGAATAATTGGTGTGTGGGTGGTTGGTTGATTGGGACATGCAGGTACTCAAGGTGTCATGTACTCTATTTACACTGTAACAAGCTAGTAAGTACATGAAGTGGTTCCCTGTGTCTTTGCTTATGATATGTGTTTGTGTGATGATCAGATGTTGATTTGATTTGATGTCCCTAAATCTGACGGTGGTTTTAACCTTCTGGATTTGTACAACTCGCCACCCTAGGATTTACTTGGGACATTTAGTTAAATGCACTAAAGAGGAACAATGGGTAAATATTGAAGATGTGCATGCTCACCTCCAGAATCTTTTCATGTGTCTGTTTTCAAAAGATGGAGCTAAGAACATTATCTTCTATAACATTAACACTATAACTACATGGGATTTTTTTTTACGGATTCTACAAAAAACATTATTACTTCTTAAAAACAACCCTATGGAATAATCCTTGGATAGCTTTTCAGAATTCACAGATAAGGTGGAAAACTAAAGGCATAGAAACCGTAAGTGACGTTGTAATAGGAACCGTCACCCCAGTCTGAGGCCCTGAGTGCTCTGGAGCAGGTTTTCATCAAGGATCTCTCTGTACTTTGCTCCGTTCATCTTTGCCTCGATCCTGACTAGTCTCCCAGTCCCTGCCGCTGGAAAACATCCCCACAGCATGATGCTGCCACCACCATGCTTCACCGTAGGGATGGTGCCAGGTTTCCTCCAGATATGATGCT
Organism: Salvelinus sp. IW2-2015; assembly: GCF_002910315.2. Lineage (NCBI taxonomy): Eukaryota > Metazoa > Chordata > Actinopteri > Salmoniformes > Salmonidae > Salvelinus > Salvelinus sp. IW2-2015. The sequence continues at coordinate 25,783,222 of NC_036842.1, forward strand.
TTGCATTCAGGCCACAGAGTTCAATCTTGGTTTCATCAGACCAGAGAATCTTGTTTCTCATGGTCTTTGGGTCCCTTTTGGCGAACTCCAAGTGGGCTGTCATGTGCTTTCTACTGAGTATTGGCTTCTGTCTGGCCACTCTACCATAAAGGCCTTATTGGTGGAGTGCTGCAAAGATGGTTGTCCTTCTGGAGGGTATCCCATCTCCACAGAAGAACTCTAGAGCTCTTTCGGAGTGACCATCGGGTTCTTGGTCACCTCCTTGACCAAGGCCCCTTCTCCCCTGATTGCTCAGTTTGGCCAGGCAGCCAGCTCTAGGAAGAGTCTTGGTGATTCCAAACTTCTTCCATTTAAGAATGATGGAGGCCACTGTCTTCTTGGGGACATTCAATGCTTAAAAAATGTGTTGGTACCCTTCCACAGAGCTGTGCCTCGACACAATCCTGTCTCAGAGCTCTACGGGCAATTCCTTCGACCTCATGGCTTGGTTTATGCTCTGACATGCACTGTCAACTGTGGGACCTTATATAGACAGGCATGTGCCTTTCCAAATCATGTCCAATCAATTGAATTTACCATTGGTGGACTCCACTCAAGTTGTAGAAACATCTCAAGGATGATCAATGGAAACAGGATCCACCTGAGCTCAATTTCGAGTTTCATAGCAAAGGGCCTGAATACTTACAGTACCAGTCAACATTTTGGACACACCTACTCATTCAAGGGTTTTTATTTATTTGTAGTATTTTCTACGTTGTTGAATAATAGTGAAGATGTTAAAACTATGAATTAACACATATGGAACCATGTAGTTACCAAAAAAGTATTAAAATGAAAATAGATTTGAGATTCTTCAAAGTAGCCTTGATGACAGCTTTGCACACTCTTGGCATTCTCTCAACCTGCTTCATTAGGTAGTCCCCTGGAATGCATTTCAATTAACAGGTGTGCTTTGTTAAAAGTTAGTTTGTGGAATTTCTTTCAATCAGTTGTGTTGTGACAATGTAGGGGTGGTATACAGAAAATAGGGCTATTTGGTATAAGACCAAGTCCCTATTTTGACAAGAACAGCTCAAATAAGCAAAGAGAAACAACAGTCCATCATTACTTTAAGGAGCGCCACATGAAAGGAAGACCCAGAGTTACCTCTGCTGCAGAGGATAAATTCAGTAGAGTTAAATGCTCCTCAGATTGCAGCCCAAATAAATGATTCACAAAGGTCAAGTAACATACATCTCAACATCAACTGTTCAGAGTAGACTGCGTGAATCTCTCCTTCATGGTTGATTTGCTGCAAAGAAACCACTACTAATGGACACCAATAATAAGAAGAGACTTGCTTGGACCAAGAAACACGAGCAATGGACATTAGACCAGTGGAAATCTGTCTTTTAGTCTGATGAGTTCAAATTTGAGATTTTTGGTTCCAACCCCCATGTCTTTGTGAGACGCAGAATAGGTGAACGGATGACCTCCGAATGTGTAGTTCCCACCCTGATGAATGGAGGAGGTGTGGGGATGCTTTGCTGGTGACACTGTCAGTGATTTATTTAGAATTCAAGGCAAACTTAACCAGCATGGCTACCTCAGAATTCTGCAGCGATACGCCATCCCATCTGGTTTGCGCTTAGTGGGACTAGCATTTTTCAACAGGACAAATCACATTTTATTTGTCACATCACATGCACCAAATACATATGTAGACCTTACTGTGTGTAGACCTTACTTACAAGCCCTTAACCAACAGTTAAGGGCTTAATGACTCAAAACACACATCCCAGGTTGTGTAAGGGCTATTTTACCAAGGAGGAGAGTGATGGAGTGCTGCATCAGATGACCTGACTTCCATAATCACCCGATCTCAACCCAATTGAGATGGTTTGGGATGAGTTAGCCCGCAGAGTTAAGGAAAAGCAGCCAACAAGTGCTCAGTGCATGTGGGAACTCCTTCAAGACTGTTGGAAAAGCAATTTGATTTAACACTTAGTTACTACATAATTCCATGTGTTATTTCATAGTTTTGATGTCTTCACTATTATTCTACTATGTAGAAAATAGTAAAAATAAATAAAAACCCTTGAATGAGTAGGTGTGTCCAAACTTTTGACTAGTATTGTATGTTAATAAGGTATTTCTGTTTTTGAAATGGTTTATACATTTGCAAAAAAATCTAAAAACCTGTTTTTAGCTTTGTCATTGTGGAGTATTGTGTGTCGATTGCTGAGAAAAAAATAGTATTTAATCCATTTTAAAATAAGGCTGTAACGTTCAAAATGTGAAAAAAGTCAAGGGGTCTGAATACTTTCTGAAGGCACTGTACATATAAAATATGTATTTCAGACTCACATCCTTCAGTGAAGTAGGACTGGATGCTCCCGTAGGTGCTCTCGCTGTTGTTGATGAACTTCAGGTTGCAGGGCTCTTTGTCTGGCCTCGTGTGCAGAGTGAAGGTGTACCTCTTATACAGCTCTAATGGCTCTTTAGTTCATACAACAACAAGAGTGGTTTTAAATGGTGAAACGTCTTTCATCAAGACAAACTGAAAGTACTGGTCATGATAATATGCTGTATCAATCCAAATATGTGAATCCTCTGTTGTTCTCATGTTAACACAGGAGAGAGATGTATGTACCTTACCGTGCAATGGTATGACTTCATAATTGTTCTCATCCTCATAGAAGGACTTGTGAGCAGCTTTGTTTCCTCTCGTCCACCACTCCACTGAGAAGCAGGAGTAGGTTTTGATCAGGTCATCCACCCAGGAGACAGTAAAGGACGTGTTGCCATTGAATGTCAGATTCAGCTTCCCATATAAGTCTGTCGAGACAAATCAAACAACACTTCATAGTCCTTTCTCCTGCATCTGAGAGATCTCAGACATCCACTTCAACAGACTGATACCATGCTGTTACACAGGAGAGAAACTAGTAATGCATTTCTAATGCAACAATATAAAACTTACTCATAATACTGCTCAAGCAAAATAGTGAATACATTCTGACGGCCACAGTCTGATTCCTATATCGGAGGACAACATAACAGTTGATAGGTGTTCCTACCTTTGTCATCCAGTGGCCGTATAGTGCTCTGTGCTGCAGGTGAGGTCCCAGCCCTGTTGAGAGCTGTGATTTTGAGGTGGTAGGCTGAGTGAGACAGGGTCACTATGAGTAGGTGCCTGCTGGTGTTGAAGGTCTCAATAGGATCCTCTCCTGAGGCTTTCCCCACGGAAACACTGTAGCCCTCCGCTAACTCACTGGCTGCAAACTTACATGTACAGGACAATGGTAGGATCAAGCTTTATACAATACGTATTACAGCAACATTAGGATCAGCCTCAATTCGTCGGGGCATGCACTCTACAAAGTGTCGAAAGCGTGCCACAGGGATGCTGGCCCATGTTGACTCCAATGCTTCCCACAGTTGTCAAGTTTGCTGGAAGTCCTTTGGGTGGTGGACCATTCTTGATACACACAGGAAACGTATGTAGGAGCGCATGACACCTACTACCATACCATGTTTGAAAGACACTTCTATTTTTGTCTTGCCCATTCATCTTCCGAATGGCACACATACTGTACACAATCCATGTCTCAATTGTCTCAAGGCTTAAAATTCCTTCTTTAACCTGCCCCTTTCATCTACACTGATTTGAAGTGGATTTAACAAGTGACATCAATAAGGGATCATATCTTTCGTCTGGATTCACCTGGTCAGGCTGTCATGGAAAGAGTGGGTGTTCTTTTTTTTCCTTTTTTTTTTCTCCCCAATTTTGTGGTATCCAATTGGTAGTTACAGTCTTGTCTCATCGCTGCAAAACTCGTACGGACTCGGGAGAGGCGAAGGTCGAGAGCTGTGCATCCTCCAAAACACGACCCAGCCAAGCCGCTTCTTGACACAATGCCCGCTTAACCCGGAAGCCAGCCACATCAATGTGTCGGAGGAAATGCCGTACACCTGGCAACCGTGTCAACGTGCATGCGCCCACCACAGGATTCACTAAAGCGCGATGGGACAAGGACATCCCAGCCTGCCAAACCCTCCCCTAACCCGGACGATGCTGGGCCAATTGTGCGCCGCCTCATGGGTCTCCTGGTCGCGGCCGGCTGCGACAGAGCCTGGACTCGAACCAGGATCTCTAGTGGCACAGCTAGCACTGCCTTAGACCACTGCTCCACTCGGGAGGCCCAGAGCGGGTGTTCTTAATGTTTTGTATACTCAGTTTATAGTGTAGTGCGATAAACTATTCACTTTTATAAATGTATACCTATATCAGTTTACTCAAACGTACTATTTTCACATTCTATTAACATTTTTCACATTGTCACAAACTTACTATTTTCACATTTGTATTTGAAATGTTCCTATTGTAAGGTTAAGTTACTCACGGGGAAATGAATTACCTTCCATTTTATGATCACTAATCTCCTCCCTTTGGTTTGTGGACGACTATCTTTTACCATCTCAATGACAGGCGTATCAGTAAGTTCTTAGAAAACAGAAGAAACATGGACACATATTTAGCTTATTTCATGTTATAAATCAGTAGAGTGGACAATTGATTAAGCCTATTTTGATAAGACCATTGAACAGATTTCTGGATCCCAGATTTTAGTTTTAGGTAAAAGGTCAACTCACCGGGTGGGACTGTGAAAACCTCGCTCCAGGGGCACTGGGTACATTTGTTGTTGGCCACACACTCTATCTGCACCTCATAGGACAGTGAGGAGTTAAGATTACCCACAGTGCACCTATTTCTATCCTTGGATTGCACTGGTGGCTATAGAGAACATAAATGAGAGGTTAGGTCTGTATAACTTATTTCTCTAATGATTCTGCATTGGTCTTTTCCAGTCTTGGACTACTAGGGCTGGTTTTCCTGGCACAGATTAAGCCTAACCTTAGACTAAAAAGTACTTTCAATGGAGATTCTCCATTGACTAACCTTAATCTGTGTCCGGAACTAGTGTCTGGGAAACCGGCCCCAAGAGTTTCACTATTTATGCCAGCTTGTTTCAATTCTATAATCTAGCTCTATATGAGCTGTAGGCAGTACATTTCATATCTGACTTTTGAATCCCACCTCTTTCCATTGCGAGCTGTTCAGCTCCTTGTATCTCACAGAGTAAAGAGGGATATATTTGGTCTCCTCCTTCCTCCAGGAGGCCTGGATATCCAGCTGTCTTGAATGTCGATTCAAGTGTACATTAGATGGGGGGCCGCATCGAACTGCAATTTTTAAGATAGGCTATGTGATAAATTATCATTGTAATACTGTTATACTAAACTCAGCAAAAAAAGAAACGTCCCTTTTTCAGGACCCTGTCTTTCAAAGATAATTTGTAAAAATCCAAATAACTTCACAGATCTTCATTGTAAAGGGTTTAAACACTGCTTCCCATGCTTGTTCAAAGAACCATAAACAATTAATGAACATGCACCTGTGGAACGGTCGTTAAGACACTAACAGCTTACAGACGGTAGGCAATTAAGGTCACAGTTATGAAAACTTAGGATACTAAAGAGGCCTTTCTACTGACTCTGAAAAACACAAAAAGAAAGATGCCCAGGGTCCCTGCTCTTCTGTGTGAATGTCCCTTAGGCATGCTGCAAGGAGGCATGAGGACTGCAGATGTGGCCAGGGAAATAAATTGCAATGTTCGTACTGTGAGACGCCTAAGACAGCGCTACAGGGAGACAGGACGGACGGCTGATCGTCCTCACAGTGGCAGACCACGTGTAACAACACCTGCACAGGATCGGTACATCCGAACATCACACCTGTGGGACAGGTAAAGGATGGCAACAACAACTGCACGAGTTACACCAGGAACGCACAATTCCTCCGTCAGTGCTCAGACTGTCCGCAATAGACTGAGAGAGGCTGGACTGAGGGCTTGTAGGCCTGTTGTAAGGCAGGTCCTCACCAGACATCACCAGCAACAACGTCGCCTATGGGCACAAACCCACCGCCGCTGGACCAGACAGGATTGGCAAAAAGTGCTCTTCACTGACGAGTCGCGTCATGGGGTGATGGTCGGATTCGCGTTTATCATCTAAGGAATGAGCATTACACCGAGGCCTGTACTCTGGAGCGGGATCGATTTGGAGGTGGAGGGTCCGTCATGGTCTGGGGCGGTGTGTCACAGCATCATTGGACTGAGCTTGTTGTCATTGCAGGCAATCTCAACGCTATGCGTTACAGGGAAGACATCCTTCTCCCTCATGTGGTACCCTTCCTGCAGGCTCATCCTGACATGACCCTCCAGCATGACAATGCCACCAGCCATGCTGCTCGTTCTGTGCGTGATTTCCTGCCAGACAGGAATGTCAGTGTTCTGTCATGGCCAGGGAAGAGCCCGGATCTCAATTCCATTGAGCATGTATGGGACGTGTTGGATCGGAGGGTGAGGGCTAGGGCCATTCCCCCCAGAAATGTCCGGGAACTTGCAGGTGCCTTGGAGGAAGAGTGGGGTAACATCTCACAGCAAGAACTGGCAAATCTGGTGCAGTCCATGAGGAGGAGATGCACTGCAGTACTTAATGCAGCTGGTGGCTACACCAGATACTGACTGTTACTTTTGATTTTGACCCCCCCTTTGTTCAGGGACACATTATTCCATTTCTGTTAGTCACATGTCTGTGGAACGTGATCAGTTTATGTCTCAGTTGTTGAATCTTGTTATGATCATACAAATATTTACACGTTAAGTTTGCTGAAAATAAACGCAGTTGACAATGAGAGGACGTTTTTTTTTTTTTTTGCTGAGTTTAGATGTTGTATGTAACAATATAGAGGAAGGACTGGTCATATCACATCTTCTGGTTGCTGTAAACCCATAGGCTACACTATTATCACATAATGGAAGGAAAGAGATGCATACTGGAGGTAATTAATATAAACGTACCCAATTGTTGGGGTGAACCTCTGAAAACAGTCTTTGTGCAGCTCTTCAAATCACTCTTGTCAAATACATGAGCTGTCATGTTAAACTTCTTGGACAGATGAATATTCTGAGACGTCTCCGATATGTTTGCATGCATTTTGCTATGTGTTTTCCTGTGAAGAATATCAAATTGAATAAGATTTAGTAGTTCATTAATTAGATTATTTTTAAATCTCTCTTGTTTTCAGTCTACAGAGCACCCTAAATGCAAACAATCAAATTATATAACCTCAGAGATACATTAAATTAGCCTTGTGTTCTACACTACTTACTGTTCTATACAGAGTGTGTATCTTTGTGTTTGGTGTTTTACAGGTGTCCACACACATTTCCAGCCGATCCTACTTAAGCCCAGATGTTTACCAAAGCAATCTAATTCACTGACTCCCTCTGAAAGGAAAGGTTCAAAGGAGCAAATCGATTATATTTCATTATAATAACATTTCATCAACCTCATCAACTGCAACTGAACCACAACTTGGTTTTTGGAATAGTTGTGTCATTACCTTGGGATGTGACACAGTGTCCATAACATGAAGAGATGTTCTTGCACCTACAGGTCACTGAAATGTACAGTATTGTCAATACATCATGTATCCTAACATAATAAACATTTCATGATGTTGCAACGGAAATACTTTGTGAAACAAATCTCACATACTGAATGTGAAGATGTAAATTACAAACTTTTAAATGGTTTATTATGTTATGCAGAGTGGTGCTATAACTACGTGGCACAGAAGGAAATGGTGTAATTGTTACAGCAATACTATATAAATTGTGTAGTGCTGTTACTGTAGCCATATCCTCTGGGTGCCAACTCTGATACCTAAAATAGATCAGCTTTGTTGCATAACTCATGCAAGGGGGTGATAAAAACACGTCTTACTTTTGCCGCCATCCAAAAAGACCACTGGACATACAGTATATACAGTGGGGCAAAAAAGTATTTAGTCAGCCACCAATTGTGCAAGTTCTCCCACTTAAAAAGACGAGAGAGGCCTGTAATTTTCATCATAGGTACACTTCAACTATGACAGACAAAATGAGGGGGAAAAATCCAGAAAAATCACATTGTAGGATTTTTAATGAATTTATTTGCAAATTATGGTGGAAATAAGATAATTTTGGTCACCTACAAAAACAAGCAAAATTTCTGGCTCTCACAGACCTGTAACTTCTTCTTTAAGAGGCTCCTCGTCCTCCACCTCATACCTGTATTAATGGCACCTGTTTGAACTTGTTATCAGTATAAAAGACACCTGTCCACAACCTCAAACAGTCACACTCCAAACTCCACTATGGCCAAGACCAAAGAGCTGTCAAAGGACACCAGAAACAAAATTTGGACCTGCACCAGGCTGGGAAGACTGAATCTGCAATAGGTAAGCAGCTTGGTTTGAAGAAATCAACTGTGGGAGCAATTATTAGGAAATGGAAGACATACAAGACCACTGATAATCTCCCTCGATCTGGGCTCCACGCAGAGCTCACCCCGTGGGGTCAAAATGATCACAAGAACGGTGAGCAAAAATCCCAGAACCACGACGGGGACCTAGTGAATGACCTGCAGAAGCTGGGACCAAAATAACAAAGCCTACCATCAGTAACACACTACGCCGCCAGGGACTCAAATCCTGCAGTGCCAGACGTGTCCCCCTGCTTAAGCCAGTACATGTCCAGGCCCGTCTGAAGTTTGCAGAGAGCATTTGGATGATCCAGAAGAAGATTGGGAGAATGTCATATGGTCAGATGAAACCAAAATAGAAACTTTTGGTAAAAACTCAACTCGTCGTGTTTGAGGACAAAGAAGCTGAGTTGCATCCAAGAAACACCATACCTACTGTGAAGCATGGGGGTGGAAACATCATGCTTTGGGGCTGATTTTCTGCAAAGGACCAGGACGACTGATCCGTGTAAAGGAAAGAATGAATGGGCCATGTATCGTGAGATTGAGTGAAAAGCTCCTTCCATCAGCAAGGCATTGAAGATGAAACGTGGCTGGGTCTTTCAGCATGACAATGATCCCAAACACACCACCCGGGCAACAAAGGAGTGGCTTCGTAAGAAGCATTTCAAGGTCCTGGAGTGGCCTAGCCAGTCTCCAGATCTCAACCCCATAGAAAATCTTTGGAGGGAGTTGAAAGTCCGTGTTGCCCAGCAACGACCCCAAAACATCACTGCTCTAGAAGAGATCTGCATGGAGGAATGGGCCAAATACCAGCAACAGTGTGTGAAAACCTTGTTGAAGACTTACAGAAAACGTTTGACCTCTGTCATTGCCCACAAAGGGTATATAACAAAGTATTGAGATAAACTTTTGTTATTGACCAAATAGTTATTTTCCACCATAATTTGCAAATAAATTCATAAAAAATCCTACAATGTGATTTTCTGGATTTCTTTTTCTCATTTTGTCTGTCATAGTTGAAGTGTACCTATGATGAAAATTACAGGCCTCTCTCATCTTTTTAAGTGGGAGAACTTGCACAATTGGTGGCTGACTAAATACTTTTTTTGCCCCACTGTATTACATATAATATCAGATGGTTTCCTATTACCAAACCCTAATTGGTTGAGAACTTTTGTAGGAAGAGTGCACTGCAAGTCTGTTGTTTTAAACTGTTTTGTCTGGAAACGATAGTTGAAACGTACCTGGAGAAACTTGGAGAAGGGAAGAGAGCGAGGTAAAATATCCAAAGAGAACACCTAAACAAAGAGAGACAGCACCAGGGCTCGACATTAATACTTGTTCGCTTGTCTGGGACAGGTAAAAAAAGAATGTTGGACAAGAAGAATATAAATGTAAGTTGTCTGAATGGACAAGTTAAATAAAGCACACAAAAAAGTTTGCACTCTTCTCCCAGTCTCTGCACATCGTAGTTGAATGTTGGGGAGCTGTAGCTTACAATGCTCCAAGGGTTAGTGCTGTCCGGGGTCCAAACCCTACCGCTACTCCTTTCCCTAACCCAGTGGCGTACCGCAGTTTCGCAGGACCCCCAACAAACCATACTTTTTTGGATTGGGGGGGTTGGGGAGCAGACAGAATTTTGCATTTTTGAAGATAATTTCTTGCAATTCTACAGATATTGCCATGGGGCAGAAAGAAACATTTGCAATTTTATAGCTAATCTCATGCTATTCCACACATTTTGCCATGCAGCTGAGAATAAAAAAAAAGAAAAGATTTCCAGCTAATTTCTTGTAATTGTAAAAAATAAAATCAATAGAGTAGCTTTTGGAGCTGACTGCCCGGGGACTGGGAGCACATAGTGTATGCTACAATGATTAGGCCTATAAGTTTGATTGTTTTTTGGGGGGTGGGGAGGCCTCCTGGAGGTAGGTCCTCCTGGGCCCCAGCTGTGCTAGTCCAGCCCTGCTTATTTCAATTAATTTTCTTTACTGATAGCCTATTGGAGGAGAGATGCATGCTTGATTTTGCTTGCTGCATGTAAAATAGGCTACAAACGTGGAAAGGAGGAGACCATATATTCCTAAAGTAGGCATATCTTGACAAATTACAACATATGTACCTTTCTGGACATTCTAAATTGTCGAGAATAGACCCAAACTGTTCCAAATAGTTGCATAATCAAGCCTATGCTGTTATTTTGACATGAAACAAAACAGGACGTTTGAGTGGTTATTCAAATTAATCTACATCGCTGCAGTTTACAGACAATAAGTGTGAACTCATTTGATCACAAAAATACATTCCTCATTGCACTGTTGTTGTTGTAATTTTCTTGTCTAAAATGTAGGCCTGGCCCCAATCAATAGTGGAGCTTTGTGTACCCGGGTACCACAGAGCGCAGCCTGGAGGAACACACAGATCTGCTATTTTTTTCTTGCATTTGGACAGGTAAATATTTAGCCTATAGCCCTAATATTTAGTTCATGAATGGCCTAATATCTAGCTAATATTTACTTCTTGCTTTAGCTTCTTATCTCTCCCAGCTGTTCACATGCACAATAGACAATTGGCTACGCAAGCCTCTCCGCAATAGGCCATTCCTCTTCTTGCGAAATACCAGGAATAGCTAAAGAACATTTATTTTGATATTCTTTTATACTAGGCCTAATAGCCTATTCGGGGAAAGAAGCAGCTTGCTCTTGCTAATTGCTGAATGTAAAACAGGCCTACAACATAGGCCAAATTAAAGGTGCAAAATGCAGAAATCGCTTTGCCATTTCCTGATTGCTTAATTAAAATCTAAATTCACCTAATTTCAGTTTATGTGACAAAACAAGCAATATACAATGAGTGTACAAAACATTAGGAACACTTTCCTAATATTGAGTTGGACCCCCTTTTGCTCTCAATTTGTCGGGGCATGGACTCTACAAGGTGTTGAAAGCGTTCCACAGGGATGCTGGCCAATGTTCACTCCAATGCTTTCCACAGTTGTGTCAAATTGGCTGGATGTCCTTTGGGGGGTGGACAATCAACCCGGTGTGCCTGGCACCTACTACCATACCCTGTTCAAAGGCACTTAAATATTTTGTCTTGCCCATTCATCTTCTGAATGGCACACATACAAAATCCATGTCTCAATTGTCTCAAAGCGTAAAAATCTTTCTTTAACCTGTCTCCTCCCCTTCATCTACACTGATTGAAGTGTATTTGACAAGTGACATCAATAAGGGATCATAACTTTCACCTGGATTTACCTGGTCAATCTATGTCAGTGGTTCCCAACTCCAGTCCTTGAGTACCTCCAACAGAACACATTTTTGTTGTAACCCTGGACAAACATACCTCATTCAGCTCAGTGAGGGCCTGATGATTAGTTGACAAATTGAATCAGCTTGTCCGGGGCTACAATAAAAATCTGTACTGTTGGGGGTACTCGAGGACCGGAGTTGGGAACCACTGGTCTATGTCATGGAAAGTGTTCCTAATGTTGTATACATTGTGTATACTAGAGAATCATTGCACCATAATCGCTGTGAAATATCTTTTCAATAACCAAAAATATTGTATTTTCAGCCATTTGAATCTGGTGTACAAAACCGAAAGTAAGACACAAAAACTAAACTTAAGAATGGGAAGCATAGAAATAGCACATATAGAACAGATCTACCACTTATTCAAGTTGCTATAACTCACATACTGTATCTATGGGAATTTGGTTGGGTCGTCCAAAAAGTTACATATTGCAGCTTTAACTGTCGGGGAAAGTTGAGGAAAGAAAATGTGTTGGTGGGATAATTTTTGTCCGGTTACGATAACATTGTTGCACTGCAAATCGGCCTAGTTGCATAGCACAGACAGAAATGAGCACAGTGAAAAAGAAGACACAAAGGAATTGACAACCATTAGAAAAACAAAAATAATTTGCAAACTTCTTGAGCAACGAGGCAATAACATGCTATAAAAGATGTGCAGGCTAAACTGCATTTGTTGTTGAATTATGACATTTAAATAGTTCCTATATTATGTTGCATTAGGCCTACATGTACATTGAAGTATTATTTGCAGCTGTCACAATGAATACACCCTGAAAGGTCTTGTGTTACCACCCAGGTAGCCTAGTGGTTAGAGCATTGGGCCAGTAACAGAAGGTTGCTGGATTGAATCCCCGAGCTGACAAGGTAAAAATCTGTCCTTCTGCCCCTGAGCAAGGCAGTTAACCCACTGTTCCCTGGGTGCCAAAGACATGAATGTTGACTAAGGCAGCCCCTCTTTGATTCAGAAGGGTTGGGTTAAATGTGGAGGACACATTTCAGTTGAGTAACTGACTAGGTACCCGCCTTTCCCTATTAATAGGCAGGATGCAGTACATTTCAGTCATTTGGCAGAGGCTATTATCCAGAGCGCCTTACAGTAGTACTTTTGCATACTGGTCTCCCATGGGAATCTAACCCACAACCTTGGCGTTGCAAACACCATGCTCTACCAACTGAGCCACATGGGACCGTTGATCAGGTGATTGACAGGTGTAGGATTGTAGAATGATAAATGATCAACTGTACTCTAGTGTAAATGCTCACCAACATTTTATAGTCAGGTGGCGGCAGGTAGCCTAGTGGTTAGAGCGTTGGACTAGTAATCGCAAGGTTGCAAGATCAATTCCTTGAGCTGGCAAGGTAAAAATCTGTCATTTCCCCCCTGAACAAGGCAATTAACCCATTGTTCCTAGGCTGTCATTGAAAATAAGAATCTGTTCTTAACTGACTTGCCTAGTTAAATAAAATGTAGCTTATAGTTTATCGTTATTGGTGTTAGCTTGGATGGGTGCTGTGGATCTCCACTATCATCTGGGCTTGATCATGTGCCAAGTCTGTAATACACCCGTGTCACCCCGGCAACTGGTTCAGACAAAAAACATTCTCCATTCAGGCTGCAAAGGTTTCAATTTTGCCCTTAACTAAATTTAATGCTGAGAAGATGGAAATAAACTGCAAAAATATTTTCCACCGGCTGCCTAGGAATAGAAGTCCTGGATGTTGTGTATTGCATTAAGCCAATCAGGTTGCAGCAGTCTGTTGTTTACCCCTGGCTGAACTCAGGGTCCAACACAAAGTAGGGCCACTCTAGATAATGAGGTGGTTACCAGCAGCTAGCATAATTCTCTGGTTTGTAAAGTTTGAAAAATATGCTAAAATCCGACCTCCATCGCCACATCGTCTGCTAAAATATGCTACCCAATGTCATGCTTGGTGAGTGTAGACATTTATAAGTGAAAGTGAATCATCAATGTTATAAAACACAAAGTTGAAATCAACTAGGATGGTGAACACCAAGTCTGTGTGCATGACCGGAGAAGCAATGGCATGACCACTGCTTGATAGATTGTTTACTGAGTTGCTACAGCTTGTTAACACAACGGCAGTGACTGGGCCATTGCTACAGCACTAGCCTGTGTGCCAGTTTTTTTAGCTAACCCACTCCCTGTACTCCGTGTCATGTATTTGTGCCAAAGACACTGGCCTTTCTGCCATCTTCAAATATGAACATTCTATCATTAATGAGCTCGAGGAGAACCGAGGATTTGATCCTGATTCAATCACCCTCATAGCTATCCCCCAATCACAACGATTATGCAAAAGTTGGAATTATATCACTTTTTTCTCCCCAGAACACGTTGGTATGTAGTTGCTAAACAACCGTTTTTTGTTTGTTTAGACAAAACCAGTCTGTCAAAAGTTGGTAGAGCACCATTAAATTCTCTAACTAAATAATACATATTGCAATTCCAACCATAAAACGTCTTAACAACGTGCCTAGCTAACAGCTAAATGTTTGTTTTTGATATTTGTTATTTCCAACAACCAATGAGCTCCACCGTAAATCCAGCTTGACTTTAAAATTGCTGAAAGGCCAGTCTCTTCAGCAATTACAAGGAGTGGCAAGGAGTGTGGCAAGGAGTGGAATTCTAAATGTATGAAATGTTCCACTGGTGTAAAGTGCTTCAGTAAAATTACTTTAAAGTACTAATTAAGTCGTTTTTGGGGGTATCTGTACTTTACTTGACAATTTTTTAAATGACTTTTACTTCAATACATTCCAAAATAAAATTATGTACTTTTTACTCCATACATTTTCCCTGACACCCAAAAGTACTATTTCATTTTGAATTCCTAGCAGGACAGGAAAATGGTACCACTTTACAAAATAAAATTAATTATTATCATTATTATTACCATACAGAGCCTCAGACAAAAATGCAGGCTACTCTGCATATTGGCTTCTTTGTATATTCAAGCCTGTCTCAAAATACAACACCGCCTCTTTAAGACATAAAAAGGCTTTTTATGAATTGAGTAAAAATAAAAACCGGAAATACAAAACAATATACAGACCAGCATACTGAAGGTCGAGTTAAAAACGCTTCCCTATAGATATTTTTTTATCAGATGACCTCCAACATAGGGACAAGATCGGTGCTTACAGGTAAAGTAAGGTAAAATGAAGTTTGTTCAACATTCTGACTTGTAATGGGAATGTTCAGGAATGCTGAGATACATGTTAGAAACAAGTGTGTAGAACTTTATGAATTATTGAAACATTATATTAAAACTAAAACAAACAACCAAAAAAGCAATATGATATGATGCAAACAACTTCTCTGTATCTCATAAATGAGAAAGTTATTTATTTTAAGCTAAAAAATGAAAGTAAAAAGAGTGGAATGTTAGCTAAAGAGGCTGGCACTCAGACTATTACAGCACCACATTTACATGACAAAAAAAGGTTACCCCAAATTCCATGATCGTCACAGCCCTACTGAAACAGGAATATGTTAGTCTTACAATGGTATAGATAAACATGTCTTTGTAAGGTAGCTGCCTTGCTTTGAAGTAGCCCACTTTAGCCATTTGATCCCTGAATTCATTGAATGAGCTAATGTTACACCCAGTAACTCTCCAGATGGAGGTTTGTGTTTATGTGTTTAAACAGTTTCCTAACAGTGCAGTTATTTAACTTTGTGGAGGGTTAAGTGCATTGCTCAAGGGCACAATGGCAGAAGATAGTACATGGGATCAGCAGCCTTCCAGTGTCAATACCACATAATGCTTAATTTTTCAAAGACACCGCCAATTATTTTTCAGGGAAATGTGGTTAAAAGTAATGGAAAAGTCATGAATTACATCTGTCAAAATGTGTTTGAACCCTGAGAAAACCAACTATCTTGGAAAAATGTGTCAGGTAAAAAGCCTTTTTATGTCTTAAAGAGGCGGTGTTGTATTTTGAGACAGGCTTGAATATACAAAGAAGCCAATATGCAGAGTAGCCTGCAGTTTTGTCTGAGGCTCTGTATGGTAATAATAATGATAATAATTAATTTCATTTTTGTAAAGTGGTTCATACAACAACATTTTCAGTCACCTTTTTTGGCCCATGGTGTTACAGACTTAAAAAAAAAAAATCGGAAAAGTAAAAAAACTTTTCTTCTTAACTTTCGAAAAAGTTAATGTCAGGCCCTGCCAAAACACACAATCGAAGATCATCATCATTCCTGGAACAAGTGACTACTTAAAATGATATATAGTATACTCAGTATAGTATAGTATGAGAAAACAGGTCAAATTACCTAGCTAAAACTACAACAACCTCATTGGCATACAGTAAATTGGAGAATGGAGGATGGGATACACCATACGATAGATGTATTCTTCAGAATTATTGGTGTGGAGATTTTTTTAATTTGCAATCTGTAACATTTTCAAACATAAAATAGTGAGAAAAGTACTTACCAAAGATTAAATAGGGCAGAGGTTTATGGAGACAATGCATTGTTGTCACAGCATCCAATTCATAGTTATGTTTTATCTCTCGCCTGGTTTTCTGTCTGACAGCCACGAAAATCTGTGGGAGTTTTAACGTGACTTCATGAAAAACAATGTGGAACAGTAGCTTACCATTTTTCATGTGCGTTCACCACCCACACACACAAGCAGAGAGAGAGAGAGAGAGAGAGAGAGAGGAGAGAGAGAGAGAGATAGAGAGAGAGCGAGAGAGAGAGATCATGTCTATTATCACTAACACAAGAGTATTTCCAGTCTACTTTCTTCACGTTCTTCTAATAATCAGTTATGATGATCAATTATCAATAGCCTAATATGGCTGGAGAACTTACACAACTATGGCTTTACAGAAGAACAGTTTCACTTCTTGAAATTCACAATATAATATTTTCACAATATTTGCATTTTTATGGATTTTGTTTTTTTTCTTCGTTTTTTTCAATGACTGAAATTAAATATATTAAGATTGGGTTTTTTCAGATAGATGAAGGAATTAAGAAATATCAACAAGAAGTCCTTTAAATTACAGTACATTCATAAATACATCTAGAAATAAATCAACCAACCAATAAAAGACAGGTTCATTATAGGTTCATATCCTGAATCATATTTATCCTCTCAATCTATCCTTGTTGTAGCGTTGTATTTTCTTCCCACATTCTCAAAATAGTCTTAGTCTCTCTCATAATACAGTATGGTGCACCTGTTATGCTTAAGTGTTTTCAATACACAGAAACTAACTGGATGAGTTGACTACTCTGCTGTATTCAGAACAAATTATGGGTAGGAACTGGGTGTGACTCAGAGCAAGACAAAGAAATGCGTATCAGCATAAGTTTCAGCTATTTCAAGATTTTTCTCTCTGCTTTCAAGGAATTGTATTGACAATTTTCTGCAAAACATAACGAATGCCCACTGTCTTTGGTAATAACACAACACTGTGTGTGGTAAAAATATCCTTCTGTGCCCCAACGAATGGTGATATTAATTAGTGAATTGTGTAAGTGGAGGGGACACACGGGAAAGAACACCTTCCTATGAAACACAATCTCAACTGACTGTTCAACCAGCCTTTTTCAAGATTTCAAGATCATTGTCTTAGTGTTTTAATTGTTGCCAAATTGACACACACACACACACACACACACACATAGACTGAACTGTCATTACAGTGAGCACACACAGGAAGAGGCACATTCACACTTCACTGGCTTCAGTTAGCATGAAGAGACCTCTACAGGAGCTCATGATCTCAGTCATCATGTATTACACAGTAATCTACTGGAGCATGAACACTATACACACAAAATAGGAAAGTTGAGTTATTAAATTGTTCTATATTGTTCACTTACTTACAATAAATACCAATACAGACCTAATTTTGTCCACCCAGCCGGCTCTCTCTTAGCAATTGAGCCACGGGACGAGGTTAACAGATAGTGACCTGCCTTCTAAATTCTATGAACACACTGTACTTGATGGGTGTCCCTTTTTGTTTCCCTTGAAGGTCTACTTACTGTAGATCTGTTAAATTGCTAAAACATATTTTTCTGTGTGGCCATTCTTTGGCTGGTTGGTCTGGTATCTTGAAGCTTAAGCATGAGCATGCCTTACCGATGGCCATTGCTTGGTAGGATCAGCTATTTGTCCCACACTTGTTTCCAGTTAGTCATAAAGTAGAGATACATTTCCCTTAAATTTCACACTTGTCAGTCTAACTAAACTGGGGTTTCATATAAGAGGAGATCACATACTCTGATAAGGTTCTGAGGAAATCAGCCATTTCCCTGTATAGTGTGCTCTGCTCTCTACATTGTGAACTCACATACTTCTGCATTAGCTGACAGGGGAGAATGAAGTAAAGAAATCAGTCATTTTACAGTAAATCAGTTTTTTTCAAATGTTGTTATTGTAGCTGGTCCACACGTTTATTGTCGATTGGTGGAAGAAATAACCCTGAAAGCACTGATTTTAATAATGTAATTTAGGGCTAAATTTTTTTTTTAATGTTGAACCCTAAAAATCAAATATGTTTTTAGGGTATCCAAAAATTGGGAACCCTAACCAGCAAGTATAAGATTAGAGAAGAGGACCGTTGCTGAGGTACTCACTCAAGCAGGAAACAAATTTCTGCTAAATTCGCAACATTTAGTTTTTTCTCAACATTGTAAAAGTCCCCACCCAAATACTGTTCTTATTAACCTGGAAATCAGTGACATGTTTTTGCATGACCTCAGCTCACATGTGGGTGATTAGAAGATCCAGTAGCAAGATAAGTGGATTGTTGGATCTGTGTACGGTTCGTTTAATAAATATCCTAACTTATCTAAGACTGATAATCATTTCGACTGCATGAATTAATTTATTTTTTCTTATCTCATCCACAAGCTAGAATTAAAGAACAGAGACAGTGTGGGCGTAGAGAGGAGGGGCTGCAAAAGGATTCGTGTGCTAACTGTTTTCAAAGTAAAATCTGTGTGACTATCTAACATTACCTGAGATTGTGTAGTTTCAATGGATTAAGTTTTGTGTCAACTGGAGGGGTGCCCATGTGAATCAGAAGTGTCCGGTGCGACAGAGGCAGGTTGAAGTGGCCAGAGTCAGAGTAGTGCAGAAGGTGTCGTATGCTGAGGCAGTGATGAAAGTAGAAGAGGATGGGTCAAGGTGAGTGATCATGAGAGTATTCCAGTGAGTAGCTACCTGCCAGGCCGGCAGGTAGCCTAGTGGTTAGAGCTTTGGACTTGTAACCGAAAGGTTGCAAGAACAAATCCCCAAGCTGACAAGGTAAAAATCTGTCGTTCTGCCCCTGAACAAGGCAGTTAACCCACTGTTCCTAGGCCATCATTGAAAATAAGAATTTGTTCTTAACTGACTTGCCAAGTTAAATACAGGTAAAATAATATAAATATGTACCAGCACAGAGGCAGGGTTGGGAAGTAACAGATTACTAAACTGTAATCTGTTACCAGCAAAAATATTGTAATCAGACACTTTTGAAAAACTACTTATCGGATTACTTTTAAATTCAGAAAGGATGTTTGTGGGAAAAAAATATTTGACACTTTTCTGTTTTCTCAATAACATTAAAATCATAAAAAAGAAGCAAGTTTAAGTTTTATCCATGGCCACAAGTCAGAGACCACTATGATGACACAATGTGTTTGATCAATCGTGGGAAAAAAGCAAGAATAAGCTTTTGTAGGGTACAGTTCAAGCAATGTCTTCCAATGGTGCGACTGCTGTAGGCATCCAAAGATTATCCAACTTGAATAAACGCTTGGAGGTAAGGATGACAGCAGTGGTGTAGTCTACAGCGATATGGATATCACTTATTATATCACTTACACTTCTGCTCTCTCATTTAGCTATTTGCACCTCACAGATTGTGGTTGTTGTGGATGGCTGTTCACAAATCTAAATGTGCATTTGAACCCATTAATGGTTGAATTCAAGAAGTTTAAGATGCCTATCAATCATTGTTTTTGGACACATGCTCAAACTTGCACACTTTTGATAGACTTAAAGGGGCAATCTGTAGTTGCTACATCCATTTTTAGACATATAAATGATATATGTATATTTATATATATACAGTTGAAGTCAGAAGTTTACATACACTTAGGTTGGAGTCATTAAAACTCATTTTTCAACCACTCCACAAATTTCTTGTTAACAACCTATAGTTTTGACAAGTCGGTTAGGACTTTGTGCATGAGACAATGTGCATGAGACTTTGTGCATGCCCACAAATTTTCTATAGGATTGAGGTCAGGGCTTTGTGATGGCCACTCCAATACCTTGACTATGTTGTCCTTAAACCATTTTGCCACAACTTTGGAAGTATGCTTGGGGTCATTGTCCATTTGGAAGACCCATTTGCAACCAAGCTTTAACTTCCTGACTGATGTCTTGAGATGTTGCTTCAATATATCCACATAATTTTCACTCCTCGTGATGCCATCTATTATGTGAAGTGCACCAGTCCCTCCTGCAGCAAAGCACCCCCACAACATGATGCTGCCACCCCCGTGCTTCACGGTTGGGATGGTGTTCTTCGGCTTGCAAGCGTCCCTTTTTTCCTACAAACATAGCGATGGTCATTATGGCCAAACAGTTCTATTTTTGTTTAATCAGATCAGAGGACTTTCTCCAAAAGTACATCTTTGTCCCCATGTGCAGTTGCAAACCGTAGTCTGGCTTTTTTATGCCGTTTTTGGGCAGTGGCTTCTTCCTTGCTGAGCAGCCTTTCAGGTTATGTCGATGTAGGACTCGTTTACTGTGGATATAGATCATTTTGTACCTGTTTCCTCCAGCATCTTCACAAGGTCCTTTACTGTTGTTCTGGGAATGAGTTGCACTTTTCGCACCAAAGTACGTTAATCTCTAGGAGACAGAACGCGTCTCCTTCCTGAGCTGTATGACGGCTGCGTGGTCCTATGGTGTTAATATTTACGTACTATTGTTTGTACAGATGAACGTGGTACGTTCAGGCATTTGGAAATTGCTCCCAAGGATGAACCAGACTTGTGGGAGGTCTACAATTTATTTCTGAGGTCTTGGCTGATTTCTTTTGATTTTCCCATGATGTCAAGCAAAGAGCACTGAGTTTGAAGGTAGGCCTTGAAATACATCACAGGTACACATCCAATTGACTCAAATGATCTCAATTAGCCTATCAGAAGCTTCTAAAGCCATGTCATCATTTTCTGGATTTTTCCAAGCTGTTTAAAGGCACAGTCAACTTAGTGTATGTAACTTCTGACCCACTGGAATTGTGATACAGTGAATTATAAGTGAAATAATCTGTCTGTAAACAATTGTTGGAAAAATGACTTGTGTCATGCACAAGTAGATGTCCTAATGACTTGCCAAAATATAGTTTGTTAACAAGAATTTTGTGGAGTGGTTGAAAAAGAGTTTTAATGACTCCAACCTAAGTGTATGTAAACTCCGACTTCAACTGTATATATATACAGTGGGGAGAACAAGTATTTGATACACTGCCGATTTTGCAAGTTTTCCTACTTACAAAGCATGTAGTAGGTCTGTATTTTTTATCATAGGTACACTTCAACTGTGAGAGACGGAATCTAAACAAAAATCCAGAAAATCACATTGTATGATTTTAGTAATTAATTTGCATTTTATTGCATGACATAAGTATTTGATCACCTACCAACCAGTAAGAATTCCGGCTCTCACAGACCTGTTAGTTTTTCTTTAAGAAGCCCTCCTGTTCTTCACTCATTACCTGTATTATGCACCTGTTTGAACTCGTTACCTGTATAAAAGACACCTGTCCACACACTCAATCAAACAGACTCCAACTCTCCACAATGGCCAAGACCAGAGAGCTGTGTAAGGACATCAGGGATACATTGTAGCCTGCACAAGGCTGGGATGGGCTACAGGACAATAGGCAAGCAGCTTGGTGAGAAGGCAACAACTGTTGGCGCAATTATTCGAAAATGGAAGAAGTTCAAGATGACGGTCAATCACCCTCGGTCTGGGGCTCCATGCAAGATCTCACCTCGTGGGGCATCAATGATCATGAGGAAGGTGAGGGATCAGCCCAAGACTACACGGCAGGACCTGGTCAATGACCTGAAGAGAGCTGGGACCACAGTCTCAAAGAAAACCATTAGTAACACACCATGCCGTCATGGATTAAAATCCTGAGCGCACGCAAGATCCCCTGCTCAAGCCAGCGCATGTCCAGGCCCGTCTGAAGTTTGCCAATGACCATCTGGATGATCCAGAGGAGGAATGGGAGAAGGTCTGTGTTCTGATGAGACAAAAAATAGAGCTTTTTGGTCTAAACTCCACTCGCCGTGTTTGGAGGAAGAAGAAGGATGAGTCAACCCCAAGAACACCATCCAACCGTGAAGCATGGAGGTGTGAAACATCATTCTTTGGGGATGCTTTTCTGCAAAGGGGACAGGACGACTGCACCGTATTGAGGGGAGGATGGATGGGGCCATGTATCGTGTATCGCCTTCCCTCAGTAAGAGCATTGAAGATGGGTCGTGGATGGGTCTTCCAGCATGACAACGACCCAAAACACACAGCCAGGGCAACTAAGGAGTGGCTCCGTAAGAAGCATCTCAAGGTCCTGGAGTGGCCTAGCCAGTCTCCAGACCTGAACCCAATAGAAAATCTTTGAGGGAGCTGAAAGTCCGTATTGCCCAGCGACAGCCCGAAACCTGAAGGATCTGGAGAAGGTCTGTATGGGGGAGTGGGCCAAAATCCCTGCTGCAGTGTGTGCAACCTGGTCAAGAACTACAGGAAATGTATGATCTCTGTAATTGCAAACAAAGATTTCTGTACCAAATATTAAGTTCTGCTTTTCTGATGTATCAAATACTTATGTCATGCAATAAAATGCAAAAGTAAGAATAGAATAATAATAATATACAACCTGTACACCCACACGTACGTAAGTGGATTAAATGGTATTATGTTCAGAGTGATCCCTTTATGATCATTTGATAAAGATGAGGTTAAAGCATTGTACGGGACTTGATTTACTCCAAACCATTAAAAGTATACATGTTTGTGAGATTTCCTCCACCCTGGTAATGCATTTTGAAATAAGCCCAAACCCTGTTAATCAATTATTTTCTGTATTCATCTACTCAACCGTTTAAAGTGTTAGGTAGAGACTTATTATGGACAGAGCATGACATCTACTGAGGACTGAGACAGTGCCAACCCAGTTAATACATATTGATCCCTCCAATGCATTACATATGAATCTTAAAATAATAGACATTTAATAAATATTGAAGCAGAAAGTGAATATCCAACAGAGATTGGTAATAAAAATAGAGTAACTTTTTGAAAGTATACTAAAATGAAAACAATGCCTTCCAATATGGAGAAAGTTATCATGTTTGTTTTGTTTTGTTTTAAACCTTGCAATAGGGGGAAAGCAGAATATTGTTTGAGAGTGATCCGTTTGTTTAAGTAGTAGATTGAGAAGGTCTTCCTATTGGGAAGAAGGGAGTCCTAGTTGAAGGAAACAGATTATGGAGATTAGTGAAAGTAACAAACTGAATGGTAATTGGTTTTCAGATAGCAATCCAATAATGCAATATTTTAGTAATTTGAAGGAGTAAGACAGAGGGATTGAGGATTGGGACTGATATTAAATTAGAGGCTGCTCACTCTTTAAGGCCTGGTCCACTGCTCTCGTGTTTAAGTCATCTGTTTTTTGAGTTAGAGATAACCTTCCTGTGGAAAAATAGATGGCCGCCAGTACACACTGAACCCAAACGGCTGTGAGAGACACAGTGGGGAAATTTGGGACAGTTTGTACATAATTGTATGTCAATGCAACAGGTCAAAAAGATTAAGATTACAAGAGAAGTGTTTACTTTAGAAGGTGCCCAATTCAGCTTTATGTCCTGAAGTATAAATGTGTCTGAAGTATAATTCTGTATACGCATGGGTTTATTTAGACTTCCTGCCCAAAATGCAGTAAACTCGATTAATGATTAAGAATTTTTAGGAATGATTAAAATGTAGCATAGTGAAAACTAAGGACATGTTTATTTTCTTCCAGGACTGATGGAATGTCCGCTACCAAGTTTATTTTTGTTTATCAATGATTCTGTATCTCTCCCTTTGAAAGGCTTCCTGAGGCAGGTGCCTTGGGAGAGCAATTAAAAGTATCCAGATCCAGCTGTTAAGGGACCTCCCAAATTAAGCAAGGCCTGGCCATTTTGTTTGTGTTTACCCTATGATTTCTGCCACACACATGTCAGCACCCACACACAAATGATAATGATTAATGAATTATGCTAAATCATGCAAATATAACTTGTCTGTGTATAGCCATATATAATACAACTGCTGGGACTGCCCAGGCAGAGCTCCTGATTGACATGCTACTATGGTTCATTGAGTTGGTTGGAACCTCTCCATCGCGCTGACAATAAACAATGAATCATTTAAGATTGACTTACCGGGGCTGTGCTTATTTATTTTTACTATTTTCTACATTATAGAATAATAGAGAAGTCATCAAAAAGTTACAGATTACAATTTTGGACAAGTAACTAGTAACTGTAACAGATTACATTTAGAAAGTAACCTACCCAACCCTGCACAGAGGGATAGGCCAACGAGTGATTTATGCTTTAGTAAGGTTGATTTCTTAGCATTCATAGGAATGGTTATCAACTGTACTGTAGAAATGGAAAGTAAACCATAGAAAATAGATGTTCTGGTGGCAGCTGTATTTTGGTATGTGAGATTTGACTTCAGAAGAGTTACAGGGTGTGTTGAGTGGTGGTGTCCCATCCTCCCAGGCTATTAGCATAGTGCAGGAGCAGATAGTGTAAAGGTAGTGGAATGGGGTAGAGGGTTTTTAATGAGTTTAGGTGGCAGTTGCATAGAAGTGCCTGGGTGTAGGAGATTTTACTGCAGAAGAGTTATAAGATATTTTTTTGATTAAAATGTTTCTGAAATTGTGGTATGTAGGTGTAGGGTTGGTTGGTGGTGCAATTTCTTCTTTCCCCTCTTCCTTTTTATTTTTGTATCACAAATGTAACGTGATTGAACACACACTACAGCACAGTAGGTGGCGGTATGCACAAACAAAATGTGTGAACACCATGATACCAAAGATGAAGAAGAAGACCATTGCTCCAGCTAGCTAGCTTTCGCCAGGTTAGTTATAAATAAGGGCCACCAACAAGTAACGTTAGTTAGTTAGCTAGCTACCTAGCTAGCTGCCTTTCTTCAATACTTGGTGGCTTTACTGTTAGTCAAGACAGGGAGCTTATATTAAAAGCCATCAAGCTAAATGCTAAAACTAGCTATCTATCATATCAAACAGGTGTCCGTCTGTATACTTTACATGCAGGGGCTTACCGGGGCTGTGCAGTAATGTCTCCCTTTTTCCACCAAAGGAAGCGCAGATAGTTTTGGTCAGTCTCAGGCACATGGAATTGGTAAAACATCTTCTCAATGTCACACATCAATGCAATAAGGTGCTGCCGAAAACACATGAGAACACCATTCAGCTTGTTCATCAAATTAGGCCCTGGAAGCAGATGGTCATTTAAACTGGTTCCCTTGTACTTTGCAAAGCAATTAACTACTTATCTGCTTATCTGGCTTTTTAGGATGATAGACGCCATGATGAGCTGTAAACCATTTCCTCGCCTCCATTTCCATCATCTTCAACTTCTTCTGCGTCACCATTTTCAATGACCTCATCCATGGACTTGACACGTTCCTTAAACCTTTCATCCTTTAACAATGGCGAGTTGTTTGTTGTCGGGCAGATTGGGTCTCTCCTTAAATGGCAAGGGTGTTTCATAGTGGCCATGACTATTTTTCCTTATACCATCATTCATCTTCTTCAGGAAGAGGATGTCATCCTGAGACACTGTCTTGCCATCTTCACTGGAGTCCTTGAAATCGTTCTCCAGATTGTGAATAGCATCTGCAGGGGTTACTGAGGGGATCTCTTTGACAATTACCCAATTACCCAACTCACATTTCTGCGCTTCAAGATCCTTCCTTTGCTGCTCTTCTAAGTGTTGTATGCTTTCCTTTTGTTTCTTTTCCTCCAGCAACACTTCATACTCAACTTCCTTTGCTGCCAGCTTCACTGCTGCATCTGCACGTTTGGCTGCCATACTTGAGGCTATGGAGTTATGGCTGGATTGAACACTGGACTTGTGACCTATTTGTGAGACAGTAGATCCATAAATGGAGCAAGCGTAGTCACAATCAAGTAACTCAACGTTTTTCCTGTTCGGCATCAAACTCTTCACCAATGCCTGATATCCTTTCATAGGCAATTTTGATAATATCTGCTGTAACTGCCTCACATGCGTCGACACAACGCCTTAACTCAGTTGACGGTGTGATGTAATCTCGAATTTCAAGATAGTTGCTCATGACATCATCCTTTCCTCTCTCCAATGTGTCGATCAGAAATGCCAGTTGTCTCTCTGTTACGTCTGACTTTAGCTGCTCTCTTGCTTTGCGGGCTTGGATCTTCCATTGGTCATACATGGAGATAAGTATTTTTTCCTTTTTCTGTTCCTTGAATTTCGTGTTAAAAAGTTGAAGGAGAGGTGACTGACTGCCATTTTAAATTTGATTTACAGTGAATTTGGGAGAAAGGCACAGTAGCACAAATGACATTTGAAACAGCCAAATATCAATATAACGGTGTATCAACAGATTCATTCACTCTGCTATATATGGGTATCCAATCATTGCAAACATGCTTGAATCAACCGTAAATCAATCGGGAAACAATATACAGCAGTCCTTAGTACTCTTGAGATGCAATTCATTTTGAGAATGGGAAAATACGTTTAGTTATGTCCATAGATAGTTGTTGATGTGGACAGCCTTTACTGCCTTCTTAAATCATAGAAGTGAGCATTAATAATCACTGACAAATTATAACTCCTTCCATGACAGTCTTAAATGATCAGTTTATAAATAATACTCACTACTTTCACTGCATACGATTGTCTATAGTTATGACCATCACACAAAATACATTTTCCCACTGCCCGTGGAGATGCCAGATTGACAGTTAGTGTTGGAGACTCAAGGGGAGATGCAGAACTGCCCGATAAAAGGTCCAAAGTCAGTAACATCAGACAAGGTGGCAGTGTGGCATCGTGAAGACCCGTCCTCGTGTACACCATTCAGAGATGCAGCAGGGCAGCAGGATTGATGAGGGTCCAGCTCTTACTGCAGCATCCCCAGCTGAATGATGGTCATCTCTCAAACTGATGGTTCATGAAAGTTTAATGCGGTATCATTTCCATAAACAAACCGTAAGAGCTGATGGAGAAACAAACCAAAAATGCTCTTACAATATGAACAATACAGTCCACAAACAATACACTTTTCCACAACTTTACATTAGCGTGCTTCATACATCAAATGCATCAATATGCATGAAAATGTATACCCAAATAGTTGATTACATGCTAACAGCTTGCTAATGTGGCGCAAGATTAACTAATATTAGCCAGCACAAACAGTGGAGCTAGGCTACAGCTAATAACATCATTTTGCTAGCAGACTTCAGAACCTCAATTACAATACAAATATCCGTTCAGTACATGTTCAAAAGAATTTGAACGATTTCTGAAACAAGACCAATATTGAAAGACAGTAAATACCTTGTTCTCTTTCCAGCTAGATGCTAAGTTTGACATTGTTTCTTGGACGCTTGAACAATGTTAACAAAAGGATTTTCCTTTTTCTCTCGCGCCTGTTTCCCATATAATCTTTGTGTGTACAACAGAGACGGCAAAAAACCTGCTGTTAAAATAAAAGTCACACTGAACTGTCAAATATACAGTGAGGATTGTACAAAGAAACTAAAAGTCCAAACAGAGCAGACATTGTGATCTGACACTTGGTTTTAGGGGTTAATTTACAACCCTCTCTCCGCCATCAGGTGAGTATGAATTAATGATCTACAATTATCTATATGGTGTAGGTAGCTAGCTATAGCTGGTCCTTCCCTCCACCGAATAATGACAGAGATGAAAGGAATTAAGATGGAAAGTTGAATTGTTCAACCATTAAATTATAATTCTCAATGGTAATTAGTGAGTATAGGTGAGTGTATCTGTACAGAAATAGGTGGGCATACTGAGTATGCCTGCATATGGCCACCACTACACATGCACCACTGGGTGAGATTGAAGCTCGCTCTGTTAACGGTGACACTACACATATAGGCAGGCACAACACTTGCCTTGCATGGTATGGTTTTGTATATCCTAAGGCACTCAAACTCAACTCTGGACCTCAAAGCCAGTGTCACTGCCTTTTTTCATTGTTTTCCTCTAATCAGGGACTGATTTATACCTGGCACACCAGGTGGGTACAATTATTTATCAGGTAGAACAAAAAAACTGCAGGCTCTGGACCTTGTAAGGTAATAGTTGAATACCCTTGTACTAGAGTTTAATTACATATTCCCTCTGTTTTTCTAGAGGGACAGGGACAGTGTGCAATGTGCGATAAACTAAATTTACTTTGTATTTGACTCCGTGTGTAGAATCATTCTCCATAGAGACAGATGCTGGATGCAGAATTAGACTCCTTTACAATCCCTCACATCCTACACATGTTCAGCAGAGAAGAACATCCATAGACATGGAGCTGCTGCAGCAGCTAGACCACTTCCTACAGGTAACACGCAAACACAGGAATGGATGAGCACATACATGGTAATCATTTCCACATGGAAAGGTTTAAAGTCTGCACCGAGAATCTTATGAAATGTATTTCTGTGTGTGTATTTGTGAAGTAAGGATTTTTGTGTATGCGTGAGGTAAGGGGGCAGAGTGAGTGTTTCCTGATGTGCTCTGTTAGAGGTTATGTATCTGAAGGCTCTAACCTGGGTGTGTGTGTGTGTGTCTGTGTGTGTTTAGGAAGAGAGGAGGCAGACTGTTGTACCCTCTGTCCTCTCTGAAGGGGTTAGTGTGTGAAGGCTCTAGCCTGCTGCTTCTGTTGCTGCTCCCTCTGAGGAAGAACGTCCCGAAGAACATGACCTTCCTTTCACCAGGACACACACATCTCAACCTCCACATTATGTGAGTGTGTCTGTGTGTGCTTGCGTGTGTGTCTGCCCTACTCATAATATTCCGATTTTTTTTGTTGTTGTTGTGAGAGATAAGTGTGTTCTCTGTTTTGTGAAGTTGTTGTGTGTTCTCAGTTGTTTGATTTAATCTCGTTCCCAGACACTTCCACCCAAGTGTGCGAAGTGTCTGGTGCACCAAAGCGTCAAACTAGGGTCAGAGGGAGCTGGGGTGCAGACGGCAGTTTGGGGTAGAGAGGACAGTGGACTCAGTGGAGGACATCCCAGCCACTAGGCAGTGTTGCCACTGCTACTTCCTACATGTTGGGCAAGTGGACATCACTTCTACTCATACAACCAATCAAAATTATATATGGCCTTTTTCTTTTTACATCAGCAGTTGTCACAAAGGGATTTTACAGTAACCCAGCCTACACAAGGGGAACCTGGGACACACAGGGCACCACTGCTCCTGCCATCTCTTTCTCCCTGTGTGATGTCATATCCTGTTCCTGTTTAGGCACCTGGCCAGACAACATGAGGCTTCTGCTGCTCCTGCCCCAAATACACACAAGTACACACACTATTAGGAAAGTTCCCCTATTTATATGGTTGTGTGTATGTGTGTTGTGTGTCAGAGGTGAGGGATGACAAGCCAGTGTTTGAGAAGAGGCATCTGGTGTGGGAGGAGGACATGCAGATGCACTCCATGTTCCTGGACAGAAAGGTGACATATTAGTCTTCCCCTACAACCTACCATTACCTCCTACTCTCACCTAGCCCCTTACACTTAAACCACTAACCCCTAAGTTTCCAACATGACCTGACCTGTGTGTGTGTTACAGGAGTTGAATACAGAGCATGCCTTGTATCTGCTGCAGAACCAGAGCTCTGTGCCATGATGGCCAACTTTTTGCAGTTCCTTTTAATACGAAAACCGAGCGACGTCTTCATGTTCGCCCGTCATGACTTCTCCCCCTTCCCACCGACTCCCGGGGAGCACCTTTAATACCTCCCCTTGACGACGCACACGTTGGCTGCATCTCAATAGTCTGGTTAGTAGCTTCTTCTCACAGGCATTTTAGTGAAGACAATACTCTTCTGGTTAGCACTTGACACTAGTATGTACAGAGGCCCTTGAGATCATCAAATATGAACGCTTTTATGGAGGTTTGGTATTTTGTGATAGTTTTTAATGTTCTACTGTTTTTGTTTGTATGAGCTTTACTGAAACAAATTTGGTAACACTTCATTTTAAGGGGTAATATTACAGTGTAATGACATGTGTAATTACAATGTAACACATATTGTAGTTAATTGTAATAACTCATAGTTACACTGTATTAACCACATGTAACTGGTGGTAATTGCAGTCTGTAATTGTAGAGGTGTAAAAACAAATGCTTGTTACAAATGGGCAAGTTTCCACTAAATTCACCAATTTAGTGTTTAATTTCTTCTCAGCTGCATCTGATTCAGTAATAAGTGTAATACGGTTGTAATCTCTTGTGGAAAGATGTACTGGGATGTTGGCTATCAACAACAAGGCAACTCCTATGACTAATTGGGAATGGGACGCAAGCGTAGGATTGATCACCCTGTTGCTGGCCGCCTTTGGGGAGGGTGTATAGTGTGAAAGGCCGAAACACCCTAGGAACCAAAGGTACACTACTGACGATGCGCTTCCCAAATTTCACCAGGCTCACTGTTCATGAACTCTTGGAAGTGCTTGCACAAAGGATAGTAACATCTCATCCTGTGTTCTTGGAATCTGGGTGTCCGAGATTACTAACGTTGGAGGCTCGTTTGGTTGTAATTACCTACTCGTGACTGCACAACTAACAAATCTCCACTTAATGTTGTTGCTAAATCTTGCCCCTAAAAAGTGTACCATCTGGGTCAAGCTCATCTTTTAATTGTAAGTATTTTCACTTGGTAGTGAGTAATAAATAATTATATAGACATTTTACAATTCACTTTAAATAGCTAAATCCTCTGTAAGATCTAACTGCAACCTATTACAGATATGTACTCTGACGTATTTATCACACCCTGACCTTAGAGATCCTTTTTATGTTTCTATTTTGGTTTGGTCAGGGCGTGAGTTGGGGTGGGTATTCTATTTTCTATGTTTTCTATTTCTTTGTGTTTGGCCGGGTGTGGTTCTCAATCAGAGGCAGCTGTCTATCGTTGTCTCTGAGAACCATACTTAGGTAGCCCTTTTTTCCACCTGTCTTTGTGGGAAGTTGACTTTGTTTAGGGCACATAGCCTTTGAGCTTCACTGTTTGTTTTTGTAGTGTTTATTGTTTTGTTCGGCGTCTTTTTACCAAATAAAGAGAAAATGTACACTCACCACGCTGCACCTTGCAGAGTTTTTATTTTCTCACTTGGATGGAGCTTTCAGAAGCTGACGATTAGATTGTCAGAATGGGTTGAGTTTACAATAACGGACCAGATATAGGACAACCTCAGTCATTGGGGTCTACCATATGGGTGTCATCCCAGATTTTTTAAAAACGACTTATACTAAATGTGTGTGTTACCCATTATGACAGCCTGAACCTCCTTGCCATCCAGGTGAGAGTATAAACCCACAAGTAGTATAAAGTATAAAGGGAGTATAACCCCCTCATCACTGTCAAATGCTCCCTAAAACACTTTAGGGAGCATTTGACAGTGATGAGGGGGTAATACCCCACGCTTCTCCTTCACCCAAATTCAGACAGCTGATGTTCTGAAAGATCTGGATCCCTACAAATCAGCTGGGATAGACAATCTGGAACCTCTCTTTCTAAAATTATCTACTGAAATTGTTGCAACACCTAATACTAGCCTGTTCAACCTCTCCTTCATATCGTCTGAGATCCCCAAAGATTGGAATGCTGCCGCGGTCATCGCCCTCTTCAAAGGGGGAGACACTCTAGACCCAAACTGTTATAGACCTATATCCATCCTGCCCTGCATTTCAAAAATCTTTGAAAGCCAAGTTAACAAACAGATCACCGACCATTTCGAATCCCACCGTACCTTCTCCACTATGCAATCTGGTTTCCGCGCTGGTCATGGGTGCACCTCAGCCATGCTCAAGGTCCTAAACTATATCATAACCGCCATCGATAAAGACAGTACTGTGCAGCTGTCTTCATCGACTCTGTCAATCACCGTATTCTTATCGGCAGAATCAATAGCCTTAGTTTCTCAAATGACTGTCTCGCCTGGTTCACCAACTACTTCTCAGATAGAGTTCAGTGTGTCAAATCGGAGGGCCTGTTTTCCGGACCTCTGGCAGTCTCTAGGGGGTGCCACAGGGTTCAATTCTCGGGCTGACTCTCTTCTCTGTATATATCAACGATGTCGCTCTTGCTGCTGGTGATTCTCTGATCCACCTCTACGCAGACAACACCATTCTGTATACATCTGGCCCTTCTTCGGACACTGTGTTAATAAACCTCCAAACGAGATTCAATGCCATACAACACTCCTTCCGTGGCCTCCAACTGCTCTTAAATGCTAGTAAAACGAAATGCATGCTCTTCAACCGATTGCTGCCCGCACCCGCCTGCCCGACTAGCATCACTACTCTGGACGGTTCTGACTTAGAATATGTGGACAACTACAAATACCTAGGTGTCTGGTTAGACTGTAAACTCTCCTTCCAGACTCACATTAAGCATCTCCAATCCAAAATCAAATCTAGAATCGGCTTCCTATTTCGCAACAAAGCCTCCTTCGCTCATGCTGACAAACATACCCTCGTAAAACTGACTATCCTACCGATCCTTGACTTTGGCGATGTCATTTACAAAATAGCCTCCAACAATCTACTCAGCAAATTGGATGTAGTCTATCACAGTGCCATCCTCCGTTTTGTCACCAAAGCCCCATATACTACCCACCACTGTGACCTGTGTGCTCTCGTTGGCTGGCCCTCGCTTCATACTCGTCGCCAAACCCACTGGATCCAGGTCATCTATAAGTATTTGCTAGGTAAAGCTCCGCCTTATCTCAGCTCACTGGTCACCATAGCAACACTCACCCTTAGCACGCGCTCCAGCAGGTATATTTCACTGGTCATCCCCAAAGCCAACACCGCCTTTGGCCACCTTTCCTTCCAATTCTCTGCTGCCAATGACTGGAACGAATTGCAAAAATCACTGAAGCTGGAGACTCCCTCTCTAACTTTAAGCATCAGCTGTCAGAGCAGCTTACCAATCACTGTACCTGTACACAGCCAATCTGTAAATAGCACACGCAACTACTTCATCCCCATATTGTTATTTATCTTTTTGCTTTTTTGCACCCCAGTATCTCTACTTGCACATCATCATCTGCACATCTATCACTCCAGTGTTAATGCTAAAGTGTAATTATTTTTCCTCTATGGCCTATTTATTGCCTTACCTCCCTAATCTTCTACATTTGCACACACTGTACATAGATTTTTATATTGTGTTATTGACTGTACATTTGTTTATGTGTAACTCTGTGTTGTTGTTTTTATCTCACTGCTTTGCTTTATCTTGGCCAGGTCGCAGTTGTAAATGAGAACTTGTTCTCAACTGGCCTACCTGGTTAAATAAAGGTGAAATAAAGAAATGTAATAAAAAGTACACTACAGAGTAAATGTAATATCTGCATAGGTCATGTGGTTTGGTAATAAGAATGCCCCTCACCCCACAGGTGTGATTACTACCTCTGAGGGTTTAGAGCTTGAGGTAGTCACCTCATACAAGTACTTGGGAGTATGGCTAGACGGTACACTGTCCTTCTCTCAGCACATATCAAAGCTGCAGGCTAAAGTTAAATCTAGACTTGGTTTCCTCTATCGCAGGTATTCCCAAACTGGGGTACTCGCAATGCAGTCAGGGGTACGCCAAATACAAATGTGATTCACATTAAAATATGTATATATATTTTCAAACAGTACATTTATATTTGCCAACAGGAAAATGTTATATTTTCCAACATTTGGGTGAGTTCTTTTTCTCGCCTGAGTAGCCTCGTTTCACTGCCAAAAATAAAATAAAATAATCTAGTATTCAGCGAAATAACAACACAATGTCAAATACAGGTAGCCTAGTCAATAATTAACATCTAATCACATTAACCGTTACTCTCTTGCTGGAAACCTTCACTCTTGCGCAGACATTTAGAAACGAAACATGACTATTTGAAAAATATACCACTGGAGTTTTTTGAGCGAGAATAAGACGACTATTGAATAGTAAGACATGTATAAAAGCAACAGAAACGATTAATAAGAAGGGGCTAGAAGCATCTTATATGGTGAGCTACCGAGTGGCTAGGACAGGCAAGCCCCATACTATTGTGGAGAACTTCATTCTTCCTGCTGCCGCAGATATGGCTGGGACAATGCTGGGGGAAAAGGCCCAAAAAACTATACAGACAATGTCTTCATCAAACAACACTGTTTCACGACGCATCAGTGACATGGTAGGATATGTTTTGAAACAATTACTGCTTCGCATACAAGCCAGTGAATTATATGCGTTACTGCTGGATGAGTCAACAGAGGCCTGAATGATCTGAATCTAGGATTACAGGGACTCCCCGCAACTATATTCAATGTGCGGTACTTACTTGTAATGATTATGTACCTACAAAGTACGTTACCCATTCTGACAATCTAATCATCAGCTTCTGAAAGCTCCATCCAAGTGAGATATCTGTTATAGGTTGTAGTTCGTTTTTATACAGAATGTAGCTATTTAAAGTGAAGTGTAACTTTATAGTTGCCGATCAATTTCT
The DNA here is from genome assembly GCF_002910315.2 of Salvelinus sp. IW2-2015. Classification (NCBI taxonomy): domain Eukaryota; kingdom Metazoa; phylum Chordata; class Actinopteri; order Salmoniformes; family Salmonidae; genus Salvelinus; species Salvelinus sp. IW2-2015. The sequence goes on from NC_036842.1 coordinate 25,817,765, forward strand.
ATATAATTACTTATTACTCATTACCAAGTGAAAATACTTACAAACAAAAGATGAGCTTCTACTTTAGTCTACTTGTTAAAAGACCTTACATTTCTAACAAAATAATAAGTATTTTTATTGTTTGATTAATAATTAGATTAATTAGATTAAACAGCAATATATATGCCTACTCAATAACAAAAATAACTATTCTAGTTGTGACTCAAATCTGTAGCCTATAGCATGGTGAGTAAACTAGGTAGCTCGCTATTTAGAAAAATGGGATTGTCTTTTTAACATTACAAGTAACAATGGAAATCGACAACTGTTTCATCCATTTCTTTATTGTAAGCATTTTCCACCCTGGTGCCTGAGACCGTGTGGGAATCTGTGGCAGAGAAGAAGAATTTGTGACAACTTAGCATAACCCCAGTTATCATCATCATGATGTCTATATTTTAGGCATATAGCTAGCTAGGCCTAGCTAGTTGTTGTGTTATCCAGCTAGCGATAATAGTGCTTGTGTTGATACAAGTATCTGGCTAGCTAATGGTAACATTCTGGGTGTCTCACGGAATACCCTAGGGCACGGATACACTGTGAACAAGGTTCAAGGAAGATAAGATTATCGAGCCCAGCTAATGTTAGCTAGCGAGTAGCGACCTGTCACGTTCTGACCATAGTTCTTGTGTGTTTTACTTGTTTTAGTGTTGGTCAGGACGTGAGCTGGGTGGGCATTCTATGTTGTGTGTCTAGTTTGTCTGTTTCTATGTTTGGCCTAATATGGTTCTCAATCAGAGGCAGGTGTTTTGTGTTGTCTCTGATTGGGAATCATATTTAGGTGGCTTGTTTTGTGTTGGGATTTTGTGGGTGGTTGTTTCCTGTTTTTGTGTTCATTTCACCAGAGAGGACTGTTTCGGTTTGCCACGTTTGTTATTTTTGTATTGTTGTAAGTGTTCACAGTTTCGTTGATTAAACATGTTGAGCACTGGCTACGCTGCGTGTTGGTCCGATCCCTGCTACACCTTCTCTTCTCGTGAAGAGGAGGAAGGCTGCCGTTACACGACCATAGCAAATTTGCCAGCTTTAGGTAGCTAGCTACTCAAGGTTAGAAAACTAGCTAGCTAGAGTGCAAGCTAATCCCACCCAAAAACTCAACAGATTGCATGGAAAGTCTATTCTGTAGATGGTAACTAGCTAGCCTAGTTGGTATGGTAGGCCCTTTTTCCAAATTTTGTTAGAGCGTTATTCTAAAATTGATTAAAAAGTTTTTCCCCCTCATCAATCTACACAAAATACCCCATTATGACAAAGCAAAAAAAACTGAAATATCACATTTATATACAGTCGTATGAAAAAATTTGGGCACCCCTGACAATTTCCATGATTTCCATTGTAACACTCGTCTTCCTCCTCGTCTGAGGAGGAGCAAGGATCGGACCAAAGCGCAGCGTGGTTTGAATACATATTTTAATATTAGCAACGAAGACGAAAAACACTTGACAAAATACCAAAACAATAAACGACGTGAACAAACGAACGAAAACAGTACCGTGTGGCGAACAAACACAGACACGGCAACAATCACCCACCAACAAACATTGAAAACAGCCTACCTTAATATGGTTCCCAATCAGAGACAATGACAAACACCTGCCYCTGATTGAGAACCATATTAGGCCAAACGAACAAACCTAAACATAGAAACAAATAACATAGACTGCCCACCCCAACTCACGCCCTGACCATACTAAATAAAGACAAAACAAGGGAAATAAGGTCAGGAACGTGACAGTACCCCCCCTCAAGGTGCGGACTCCGGCCACAAAACCTGAACCTATAGGGGAGGGTCTGGGTGGGCATCTGTCCAGGGTGGCGGCTCTGGCGCTGGTCGTGGTCCCCACCCCACCATAGTTAATCCCTGCTTCCGTGGCCTCCTCATAATGGTGACCCTCCAAATTAACCCAATGACTGATTGGCGGCCCTCTGGACGGAGGGCAGCACCGACTAGGGGCAGCACCGGACTGAGGGGCAAGCACCGGACTGAGGGCAGCACCGGACTGAGGGGCAGCTCCGGACTGAGGGCAGCTCCGGACTGAGGGGGAATTCCGGCATCGCCGGCGTGACAGGTAGCTCTGGCAGCTCCTGGCTGACTGACGATTCTGGCAGATCCTGGCTGACTGACGGCTCTGGCAGATCCTGGCTGACTGACGGCTCTGGCAGATCCTGACTGGCGGGCGGTCTGGCTGCTCCTGACTGCGGGTGGCTCGGCTGCTCCTGACTGGCGGGCGGCTCTGGCTGCTCCTGACTGTGCGGGCGGCTCTGGCTGCTCCTGACTGGCGGGCGGCTCTGGCTGCTTCTGATGGCGGCAGCTCTGCTGCTCTCTGACTGGCGGGCGGTCTGGCTGCTCCTGACTGGCGGGCGGCTCTGGCTGCTACTGACTGACGGACGGCTCTAGCGGCTCCTGACTGACGGACGGCTCTGAAGGCTCAGGACAGACGGGCGGCTTTGAAGGCTCAGGACAGATGGCAGCTGTTTGAAGGCTCAGGACAAGACGGGCAGCTCAGACGGCGCTGGGCAGACGACAGCTCGAACTGTGTTGGGCAGCACGGACAGTTCAGACGGCGTTGGGCAGACGGGCATGCCAGGCGGCGGTGGGCAGACGGGCAGCGCCAGACGGCGCTTGGGTCAGCACGCAGACTGCTGCGGCTGAGGCGCACAAGTAGCCTGGTGCGTGGTGCCGGAACTGGTGGTACCGTCGGCTAAGACACGCACTTCCAGGCTAATGCGGGACGCAGCAACAGGGCGCACAGGGCTCTGGAGTGCACAGGAGGGCTTGGTGCGTGTTGTGTGGCACTGGTGGTACTTTGGGCTGGAGACACGCACCACAGGGCGAGTGCGTGGAGGAAGGAACAGGGCTCTGAGACACACTTGGATTAGCCTCGGTGCGTCGGTGTGGCTACTGGTGGTACTGGGGCTGGGGCCGGGAAGTGCGCCGGATATCCTGGACCCGTGAAAGGCGCTACCAGAAGCTCTTAAGCACCGAAGCTGCCCAACCTTACCTGGTTTATTGCTTCCCCGTATCCAGGCCAATCAGCGGAGGTGGAATAGCCCGACTGGGCTGTGCTGGCACGGGACACCATGCGTAGCTGGTGCCATTGTACACCGGGCCCGGGGAGACGCTGGAGCCAGATGACGTTGAGCCGGCTTCATGGCACCTGCTCGATTGCCCCTCTTATCCCGGCCGATTGACGTGAGACTGGAATGTACCGCCACCGGGCTAACACGACGTTACAGAGACACCGTGCGCTTTACCGCATAACACGGTGTCTGCCCGTACTTTCGCTCTCCACGGTAAGCACGGGGAGTTGGCGCAGGTTTCCTACCTGACTTCGCCACACTCCCTTTTAGCCCCCCCCCAGGAAATTTTTGGAGCTGACTCTCAGGCCTCCAGCCTCGCTTCCGTGCTGCCTCCTCATACCACCGCCTCTCGGCTTTAGCTGCCTCCAGCTCTTCACGAGGGCTGCGATATTCTCCCGGTTGTGCCCAGGGTCCTCCGCTGTCCAGAATTTCCTCCCAATTGCATAAGTCCTGCGATCGCTGCTCCTGCTGCTGCTGCCGCTTACCACGCTGCTTGGTCCATGGTTGGTGGGTGATTCTGTAACGCTCGTCTTCCTCCTCGTCTGAGGAGGAGCAAGGATCGGACCAAAGCGCAGCGTGGTTTGAATACATATTTTAATATTAGCAACGAAGACGAAAAACACTTGACAAAATACCAAAACAATAAACGACGTGAACAAACGAACGAAAACAGTACCGTGTGGCGAACAAACACAGACACGGCAACAATCACCCACCAACAAACATTGAAAACAGCCTACCTTAATATGGTTCCCAATCAGAGACAATGACAAACACCTGCCCCTGATTGAGAACCATATTAGGCCAAACGAACAAACCTAAACATAGAAACAAATAACATAGACTGCCCACCCCAACTCACGCCCTGACCATACTAAATAAAGACAAAACAAGGGAAATAAGGTCAGGAACGTGACATCCATTTATAAATAATTGGGTGTTTGGATCAGCAATTTCATTTTGATCTATCAAATAACTGATGGACACAGTAATATTTCAGTAGTGAAATGAGATTTATTGGATTAACAGAAAATGTGCAATATGCATCAAAACAAAATTAGACAGGTGCATACATTTGGGCACTCCAATAGAAAAATCACATGAATATTTAGTAGAGTCTCCTTTTGCTAAAATAACAGCCTCTAGACGCTTCCCATAGCCTCTAATGAGTGTCTGGATTCTGGATGAAGGTATTTTGGACCATTATTCCTTACAAAACATCTCCAGTTCAGTTAGGTTTGATGGTTGCAGAGCATGGACAGCCCGCTTCAAATCATCCCACAGATTCTCAATGATATTCAGGTCTGGGGACTGGGATGGCCATTCCAGAACATTGTACTTGTTCCTCTGCATAAATGCCCGGGTAGATTTTGAGCAGTGTTTTGGGTCGTTGTCTTGTTGAAATATCCAGCGCCGGCGTAACTTCAACTTTGTGACTGATTCTTCAACATTACTCCCAAGAATCTGCTGATATTGAGTGGAATCCATGCGACCCTCAACTTTAACAAGATTCCCAGTACCGGCACTGGCCACACAGCCCCACAGCATGATGGAACCCACACCAAATTTTACTGTGGGTAGCAAGTGTTTTTCTTGGAACGCTGTGTTCTTTTGCCGCCATGCATAACGTCCCTTGTTATGACCAAATAACTCAATCTTTGTTTCATCAGTCCACAGCACCTTATTCCAAAAT
>NC_036842.1:25822602-25829849 GCF_002910315.2 Salvelinus sp. IW2-2015
GGTACTGCAGGACTCGGGCGTGATATTGAGTGGAATCCATGCGACCCTTCAACTTTAACAAGATTTCCCAGTACCGGCACTGGCCACACAGAGCCCCAGCAGCATGATTGGAACCCAGCACCAAATTTTACTGTGGGTAGCAATGTTTTTCTTGGAACGCTGTGTTCTTTTTGCCGCCATGCCATAACGTCCCTTGTTATGACCAGAATAACTTCAATCTATTGTCTTCATCAGTCCATCGCACCTTATTCCAAATGAACTGGCTTGTCCAATGTGCGTTTGCATACCTCAAGCGGACTCTGTTTGTGGCTGTGTGTGCAGACAAGGCTTCTTCCGCTCACTCTCCCATACAGCTTTCTCCTTGTTGCAAAGTGCGCGAATTTGTTGAACGATGCACATGTGACACCGGATCTGCTGCAAGATGAATGTTGTATGGTCTTGGAGGTGGTCTGTGGGCTGTTTTTTGCCGTTCTCCCATCCTCGCCTTTGCCTCTCCGATATTTTACTTGGCTGCCACTTCTGGCTTACAAGAACTGTGCCTGTGTCTTCCATTTCCTCCACTATGGGTTCTCTCACAGTGGACACTGACAGCGTTAAATCTCTGCGATAGCTTTTTGTAGCTTCCTCTAAACCATTAATGTGAACAATCTTGGTTTTCAGGGTCATTTGAGAGTTGTTTTGAGGCCCCCATGTTGCCACTCTTCAGAGGAGGAGTCAAGAGAGACAACAACTTGCAATTAGGCCACCTTAATACCTTTCTCATGATTGGATGCAAACCTTGTCTGAATGAGTTCAAGGCTAATGAGCTCACCAAACCAATCTGTGTGTTCCAATTAATCAGTGCTAAGTAGTTACAGATTCAGAATCAACAGGAATGACAAAGGTGCCCACATTTTTGCTAGCCTATTTTTCACATCTGATTTAATTTCAACAATTTAATTTGCTACACTTAAAAATCTTTGTCCTGGACAAACCCCAGTACGTTCAGCTTTTATTCGAAAATGAATGGCATGCCACTGCGATCATTTTCTGTTGACGACAGAGTACAAATTATTTATTGCAGCCTCAGAGGGGTGCCCAAACTTTTTCATGATGACCTGTAGTATTCAGACTGAGTACTTTGTTGAAGCATCTTTGCACGATTACGCCTTGAGTCTTCTTGGGTATGACCCTACAAACTGGCACAGCTATATTTGGGCGAGTTCTCCCATTCTTCTCTGCCAGATCCTTTCAAAGCTCTGTCAGGTTGGATGGGAGCGTCGCTGCCACAGCTTATTTTTCAGGTCTCCTGCCACCAAACTTCGTACGTGGCACTTTATGCATTCATGCAGTAGTATTCTCTTCAGTTCAAGTCCGGTGCTCTGGCTGGGCACCAAGGACATTCAGAGGACTGTCCAAGCCCCTCCTGTGTTGTCTTGGCATTGTGACTTAGGTCTTGTCCTGTCGGGAAGGTGAACTTCGCCCCCAGTCTGAGGTCCTGAGAGCTCTGGAGCAGTTTTCATCAAAGAATATCTGTACTTTGTTCCGTTCATATTTCCGCTCATCCTGACTAGTCTCCCAGGCCCTGACGCTGAAAATATCCCTTACGCATTGAGTGCTGCACAACAACTGCTTCACGCATAGGCATAGTGCCAGTTTTCCTCCCAGACGTGAGCTTGGCTTCAGGCCAAGTGTTCAATCTTGGTCTCATCAGACCAGAGAATCTTGTTCTCATGGTCTGAGAGATCTTTAGCGTGCCTTTTGGGCAACCTCAGCGGGCTGTCATGTGCCTTTTATTGAGGGTGGCTTCCGTCTGTCCACTCTACCATAAAGGCTGAGTTGCTGGAGTTGCTGCAGAGAGGTTGTCCTTCTGGAAGGTTTGTTTTTGGTACCCTTCCCTAGATCTGTGCCTGCGATCACAATCCTGTCTCGGGAGCTTCTACGACAATTCCTTCGACCTTTTCATGGCTTCGGTCTTTGCTCTGACGTGCACTGCAAACTGTTGGACCTGTATCTACTGTTGAAGTCGGAGTTACATTTACATACATATAAACTCAGTTTTTCACAATTCCTTGCATTAATCCTTGTAAAAATTCTCCTGTTCTAGGTCAGTTAGGATCACCACTTTATATTTAAGATGTGAGAATGTCAGAGACTAGAGGTTTGATTTTATTTCAGCTTTTTATTTTCTTCATCATCACAATTTGCCCAGTGGACAGAAGTTTACATACACTCAATTAGTTATTTGGTAGCATTGCTTTAAATTGTTTAACTTAGGGGTCCAAAACGCTTCGGGTATTAGCCTTCCACAAGCTTTCCACAATAAGTTGGGTGAATTTTGCCCATTCCTCCTAACTGAGTCAGGTTTGTAGCCTCCTTGCTCGCACATGCTTTTACAGTTCTTCTGCCCCACAAACGTTCTGTAGGATTGAGGTCAGGGTCTTTGTATGCGCAACTCCAATACCTGGGATGTCCTTAAAGCCATTTTCCACAACTTTGAAGTTTTGTTGGGAGTCATTGTCATTTGGAAGACCCATTTGCAACCGGCTTTAACTTCCTGACTGATGTCTTGAGAGAGTTGCCTTCATATAACCACATCATGTTTCCGTACCTTCATGGTGAGTGCCATCTATTCATTGGAAAGTAGCACAGTCCCGCCTATAGCAAAGCACCCCACAGACATGATGCTGCCACCCCACGTGTGGCATCACGGTTGGGATTGTGTTTCTCTCGGCTTGCAAGCCTCCCCTTTTTCCTCCAAAGACATTTTTAACGATTTGTTTTTTTTTTCCAAATTTTATTGGGGGCCCCAAAAACAGGTTTTTTCTATTTTGTTCATCAGACCAGAGGACATTTCTCCCAAAAAGTACAATCTTTGTCCTCATGTGCAGTTGCAAACCGCATCTGCTTTTATTTATGGCGGTTTTGGTAGCAGTTGGCTTTCTTCCTTGCTGATGCGGGCCTTTCAGGTTATGTCGGACCTATAGTCACTCTATTACTGTGGATATAGATACTTTTGTTACCTGTTTCCTCCCGCATATTCAACAAGGTCCTTTGCCTGGTCCTTTGCGACTGTGACTTCGTGTCAACAAGCACGTTGCGCCATCGTCTAGGAGAAAGACGAGGAGGCCAAGATGCAGCGTGGATATTATCCATTTTAAATAAGGTAACGTTGAAGCGGAAAGACAAAACAATAAACCGATAAACAAATAAAAACGAAGAGAAACAGTCGCACGTAAGGTTGCACCAACAGCAAGGAACACCATAAACAGGAACAATCAGCCCACACCCCACAATAAAAGGAAACAGGCTACCATAAAATGGTCCCCAATAGAGCACAACTAACACCTGCCTCTTGAATTGAGAACCATATCAGGCAAACATCAAGAATAGACAAATAGACATCAAACATAGAAATCCACTCAGATCACACCTGACCAAAACAAAAACATAGAAACATACAAAGCAAACTATGGTCAGGGTGTCTGTGACAGTACCCCCCCTCCCCCACCCCAGGCGTGCGGACTCCGGCCGCAAACGCTAAACCTTATAGGGGAGGGTTGGGGTGGGCAGCTCGGGCTGGGGTCTGGTGGGCAGCTCTGCGTGGCGGCTCCAGCCGGGACGTGGCCCCACTCACCATATCATTACCCGCCTTGATTAACCTCTTTGGAGCGGCGACCCTCGCCGCCGCCTTGAACTGGGAAACCCTAATAAAGGCCCCACTGGACTCAGGAGCGCCTTGGACTGAGGGGCAGCTCACGCGCCTCCGGACTGTAAGGGCGAGCTTCAGGCCCTCGGACTGAAGGGGCGGCTCAGGCGCCTCCGACTGGGAAGGGCGGCTCAGGCGCCTCCTCGACTGTTAAGGGCGGCTCAGGCGCGCACTGGACTGAAGGGCGGCTCAGGCAGCTCCTGACTGAAGGGCGCTAGGCGCTCTAACTTGAAAGGTGCGACTCAGGCGGGCTCAGACAGGACGGGACTCAGGCTCGGAAGAACTGACGGGCGGACTCAGGGCGGCTCAGACAGTACGGGGCGACTCCAGCGGCTCAGGACAGAACGGGCGACTAGGCGGGCCTTCGAGGACAGACGGGCGGACTCAGGCGTCAGGACAGAACAGGGCGACTCAGGGGCTCAGGACAGACGGGCGGACTCGTGCGCTCAGACAGACGGCGACTCAGGCGGTCAGGACAGACGGGCGACATCAGGCGGCTCAGGACAGACGGGCGACCTCAGGCGGCTCAGGACCAGACGGGCGACTCTGGCGGCTCAGAAGGACGGCGACTCTGGGGGCTCAGGACAGACTGGGCCGACTTCTGTGCGTTCAGGACAGACGGTTGCGGCACTGTAGGCCTGTTGCGTGGCCCCGTGGTGCCGGAACTGGTGGTACCGGGCTGGGGACACGCACCTCAGGGCGAGTGCGGGGAGCAGGAACAGGGCATACTGGACCCTGGAGGCGCACTGTAGGCCTGGTGCGTGGTGCCGGAACTGGTGGTACCGGGCTGGGGACACGCACCTCTAGGCGAGTGCGGGGAACAGGAACTGGAGGCCTGGTACGTTGGTGCGTGGGGCTGCCACAGGAGAGCTGTTGCGTGGGGCTGTCACAGGAGGGCTGTTGCGTGGAGAAGGCACCGGATAGACCGGACCGTGGAGGCGCACTACAGGTCTCGAGCACCGAGCCTGCCCAACCCTACCTGGCTGAATTCTCCCCGTAGCCATGCCAGTGCGGCGAGGTGGAATAGGCCGCACTGGGCTGTGCTGGCGAACCGGGGACACCATGCGTAGGGCTGGTGCCATGTACCCCGGCCCGAGGAGACGCACTGGAGACCCGATGCGTAGAGCCGGCTTCATGGCACCTGGCTCGATGCCCACTCTAGCCCGGCCGATACGAGGCGCTGCTATGTACCGCACCGGGCTATGCACACGTACTGGAGACACCGTGCGTATCTCTGCATAACACGGTGCCTGCCCGGACCATCTCTCTCCACGGTAAGCACGGAAAGTTGGCTCAGGTCTCCTACCTGACTTAGCCACACTCCCCGTGTTCCCCCCCCAATACATTTTTGGGGCTGCCTCTCGGGCTTCCTTGCCAGCCGTGTTCCTTCGTAACGCCGGTTCCCTTTACCTGCTGCCTCCGCTCTCCTGGCTGCCTCCACCTGTTCCCATGGAAGGCGATCCCTTCCAGCCAGAATCTCCTCCCATGTATAACATCCCTTGCCGTCTAGAATGTCCTCCCATGTCCATTCCTCTCGAGCTTTCGGTCGCTGCTGCTGCTGCTGCTGCTGCCCGTTACCACGCTGCTTGGTCCTTTTGTGGTGGGTGATTCTGTCACGTCCATCGTTAGGAGAAAGAGAGGAGGACCAAAATGCAGCGTGATGACTATCCATTTTAATAAGGATACTTGAAACGACGGAAAAAAACAATAAACCGACAAATAAACGAAGACGAAACAGTCCCATATGGTTAACACAAACACAGGAACACCATAACAGGAACAATCACCCACACCCCACAATACAAAACAGGCTACCTAAATRTGGTTCCCAATCAGAGACAACAACTAACACCTGCCTCTGATTGAGAACCATATCAGGCCAACACATAGAAATAGACAAACTAGACATACAACATAGAATGCCCACTCAGATCACACCCTGACCAAACAAAACATAGAAACATACAAAGCAAACTATGGTCAGGGTGTGACAGTACCCCCCCTCCCCACCCCAAGGTGCGGACTCCGGCCGCAAAACCTAAACCTATAGGGGAGGGTCTGGGTGGGCAGCTCCGGCTGAGGGTCTGGGTGGGCAGCTCTGCGGTGGCGGCTCCAGCGCGGGACGTGGACCCCACTCCACCATAGTCATTACCCGCTTGATTAACCTCTTTGGAGCGGCGACCCTCGCCGCCGACCTTGAACTGGGAACCCTAATAAAGGGCCCCACTGGACTGAGGAGCGCCTCTGGACTGAGGGGCAGCTCAGGCGCCTCCGGACTGAAGGGCGGCTCAGGCGCCTCCGGACTGAAGGGCGGCTCAGGCGCCTCCGGACTGAAGGGCGGCTCAGGCGCCTCCGGACTGAAGGGCGGCTCAGGCGCCACTGGACTGAAGGGCGGCTCAGGCTAATGTCCCTTAAAACAAGTCAAAATGAGGCTCAGTAGTGTGTGTGCCTCACGTGCCTGTATGACCTCCTACAACGCCTGGGCATGCTCCTGATGAGGTGGCGGATGGTCTCCTGAGGGATCTCCTCCCAGACCTGGACTAAAGCATCCGTCAACTCCTGGACAGTCTGTGGTGCAACGTGGCGTTGGTGGATGGAGCGAGACATGATGTCCCAGATGTGCTCAATTGGATTCAGGTCTGGGGACGGGCGGGCCAGTCCATAGCATCAATGCCTTCCTCTTGCAGGAACTGCTGACACACTCCAGCCACATGAGGTCTTGCATTAGGAGGAACCCAGGGCCAACCGCACCAGTATATGGTCTCACAAGGGGTCTGAGGATCTCATCTCGGTACCTAATGGCAGTCAGGCTACCTCTGGCGAGCCCATGGAGGGCTGTGCGGCCCCCAAAGAAATGCCACCCCACACCATGACTGACCCACCGCCAAACCGGTCATGCTGGAGGATGTTGCAGGCAGCAGAACGTTCTCCATGGCGTCTCCAGACTGCCACGTCTGTCACATGTGCTCGGTGTGAACCTGCTTTCATCTGTGAAGAGCACAGGGCGCCAGTGGCGAATTTGCCAATCTTGGTGTTCTCTGGCAAATGCCAAACGTCCTGCACGGTGTTGGGCTGTAAGCACAACCCCACCTGTGGATGTCGGGCCCTCATACCACCCTCATGGAGTCTGTTTCTGACCGTTTGAGCAGACACATGCACATTTGTGGCCTGCTGCAGGTCATTTTGCAGGGCTCTGGCAGTGCTCCTCCTTGCACAAAGGCGGAGGTAGCGGTCCTGCTGGTTGGTTGTTGCCCTCCTACGGCCTCCTCCACGTCTCCTGATGTACTGGCTTGTCCTCCTGGTAGCGCCTCCATGCTCTGGACACTACGCTGACAGACACAGCAAACCTTCTTGCCACAGCTCGCATTGATGTGCCATCCTGGATGAGCTGCACTACCTGAGCCACTTGTGTGGCTTGTAGACTCCGTCTCATGCTACCACTAAGTGAAAGCACCGCCAGCATTCAAAAGTGACCAAAACATCAGCCAGGAAGCATAGGAACTGAGAAGTGGTCTGTGGTCACCACCTGCAGAACCACTCCTTTATTGGGGTGTCTTGA
>NC_036842.1:25829874-25853830 GCF_002910315.2 Salvelinus sp. IW2-2015
AGAAACACATTAACGAGGAGAACAATCGAAACGCGCGACACCACAACCCACAGCAATACAAAACACGGCAGCAGGCTAGCCTAAATTGGTAGTGTTCGTGTATGAGCGGCCTTCCAATCAAATTGGACAACCAACTAACACCTGGTGCCGCCTACTGAAACTAGATGATCGAGGTAGGAGACGAGAACCCTATGAGTCAGAAGCCAACCACAACAGCATAGACATCAACAGTGACACATACTATAACCGGTAGGCATGTGAGCAGAAACTAATCATGTGTCCTGCAAAGGGCACCTGTTTATGCAGAGATACTGCAACGGGTGTCTCCAGTACGGTGAGCATAGCCCGGATGGCTGCCCACTTCAGGTAACATTCACCACCCGGACCCCAAAACAGAAAACAGACAAAGCCCAAACCCAGCGCCTCGATGTATACGAGCCGGCGTAGAGTGGGAGAACATCCAGCCCAGCTCAAATCGCCGAAACGCAGGTGCATGAAGCCGGCTGCTACGCGATCAGCACGACGGCCCGTCTCACGCAGTGCGGACTCCTCGGCCGGCGCCCTGTATGTGCCGGTACGAGAGAGCATCGAGCCGTGCCAGGAAAGACGACCCACAGCATCGTGGTTCCAGCTAGTACAATCAAGTCGGGCACAGGTACATGGCACCAGCCCTACGCATGGTGTCCCCGGTTCGCCAGCACAGGCACCACAGTCCCAGTGGGCCTATTCCACCTCGCCGCACTGGCTATGGCTACGGGAGAATTCAGCCAGTAGGTTGGGCAGCTCGGTCTCGAGACCTGTAGTGCGCCTCCACGGTCCGGTCTATCCGGTGCCTTCTCCACGCAAACAGCCCTCCTGTGACAGCCCCACGCAACAGCTCTCCTGTGGCAGCCCCACGCACCAACCGTACCAGGCCTCCAGTTCCTGTCCCCGCACTCGCGCCTAGAGGTGCGTGTCCCCAGCCCCGTACCACCCAGTTCCGGCACACGCACCAGGCCTACCAGTGCGCCTCCAGGGTCCAGTATGCCCTTTCCTGCTCCCCGCACTCGCCTGAGGTGCGTGTCCCCAGCCCACGGCTACCACCAGTTCCCGGCACCACGCACCAGGCCTACAGGTGCGACACGCTGTCTGGCACACAGCGTCCCGTTCCTGAGCGCCAGAGTCGCCCGGTGCTGAGCCGCCAGAGTCGCCCGTCTGTCCTGAGCCCCCGCCTGAGTCGCCCGTCTGTCCTGAGCCGCCTGAGTCGCCCGTCTGTCCTGAGCCGCCTGAGTCGCCCGTCTGTCCTGAGCCGCCAGAAGTCGCCCGTCTGTCCCTGAGCCGCCTGAGTCCCCTTGTCTGTCCTGAGCCGCCTGAGTCGCCCGTCTGTCCTGAGCCGCCTGGAGTCGCCCCGTCTGTCCTGACCGCCTGAGCTCGCCCGTCTGTCCTGAGCCGGCTGAGTCGCCCGTCTGTCCTGAGCCGCCGCTGAGTCGCCCGTCTCCGTCCTGAGCCGCCTGTAGTCCTCTGACACTTGCAGCAGGAGCCGTGGTCCGGATGCCGGCCCTTCAGTCAGCATCAAAGTTGGATCAGCCTGTAGTGTGGTTTTCCACTTTAATTTTGAGTGTGACTCTAAATCCAAACCTCCATGGGTTGATAAATTTGATATCCATTGATAATTTTTGTGTGATTTTGTTGTCAGCACATTCAACTATGAAAAGTATTTAATAAGAATATTTCATTCATTCAGATCTAGGATGTGTTATTATAGTGTTCCCTTTATTTTTTTGAGCAGTGTATATATATATATATATATATATATACTATACAGTACTTTGCTTCCTGTGGGGCATAATGCAACAACAAGCACTTGCCATGCCTGATGGTCCTTGGCAACATTTTCAGCCCTCCCCCAAGACAAGCCCATGGCCTTCAATCTTTTGTGGTTAAATCAAAACTGGCGGTTAAAGTTTAAAGGACATCAAAACCATGATGTCCTGTCTAATTTTGTAATGGCCAATTGACAGCAAAGTATTCCATTCAGAAACCAGATCATACAGACCTAGCATTACCTTAATTTATAACTTACAAATGTCTGAGGTGATCACATCAGAGCCAAAGCAAAGTAGCAGTCAGGATAAATTATCACACTTGAGGATAAAGTTCCTAACAGAAATAAAGCATGGAAAATATACAATACCTAAAATAAGAAATTGCATTTTATTTACACCAACTGATATAACTGTACAGAGTTGATTGTAATTTTTTTGCGCAGCTAATACAAGCAAAAACAGTAGAACAGTAAAAACAGTATCACAAAATAAAATACAAAACATCCATAAAAGCATTAATATTTGATGATTGAGGGTCTCTGTACATACTAGCGTCAAGTGCTAACCAGAACAGTATTGTCCTCACTAAAGTGACTGTGAGAGGAAGCTACTAGACTATTGAGACGCAGCCACAGTGTGTGTCCTCAAGGTGAGGAGGTTCCCCCGAGGGTCGTCGGGAGGGAAAGAGGGTGAAGTCAGGTGAAGATGAAGACGCCGCTCGGTTTCAGTAGTAACAGCAACCGCAATAAGTCGAGGTCCGGGTGCTTACGCAGGTACGAGGCATGTTCTGCCTTCAACTCCTCCTGTAACACACACACAGGTCAGGTTGGAAACTTAGGGGTTAGTGGTTTAAGTGTAAGGGGCTAGGTGAGAGTAGGAGGTAATGGTAGGTTGTAGGGAAAGACAAATATGTCACCTTTCTGTCCAGGAACTTGGAGTGCATCTGCATGTCCTCCTCCCACACCAGATGCCTCTTCTCAAACACTGGCTTGTCATCCCTCACCTCTGACACACAACCATGTAAATAGGGGGAACATTACCCACACTCCCAATTACCCACACTGTATTTTGCACATATTCTATTGCTTGACACTACCCCCTAGTGGACAACATGATAGCACAAATGTCAACAAGCAGACCATTGAGCATTGCGCCATAACACCATATTCAATATGACAAATAACAAAATAATTTCTCCCTAACCTTCCTCTGAAAGGGGATAGGTAAATGTAAAAAATAACAAGATTACAAGAGATGTTGAATAATACAATGGCTTCAATAAACACAACTACATTATTTTTCAAAAATGTGTCAGCTAAAAACTCAGTATCATTGAGTTATCATCATTGCTAAGCACAAAAAGGTGTAGGACATTACAAGCCATTGCAGTATCTTTGCCTCAGCAGTGTAAGTGTTTGCCTGCAGAAATTATTAGCATGGAAACTGAAAAATTGTATTAGGCTCTGTGTACTTTCCACATAAGAAGATATTTGGTAATGTAGCCTGAAATAGATCGATAGCAGACAGGCAGTTTAGCAAGCCATAGTCATGGTGAACTTCAGACTTCTGACAATGTGCAGCGCACTGTAGGGTGCTGTTTAAATCAGCTTATGCTCAGGGCTAAGAGAACAGACTAGGAAGGAACACAACACAGTGTAGCTAGCCTGTAATCGAAATTGAATTCAATAGTGAAACTATAGCGAAACAAACAGTGGTTTCAGTTTGGATCCCAATCTAAAGGGTAGCAAACATGGTGATTCAAATGAGTTGGATTTGCGTTGGGGGGGGCTCCACAGGGGTGCACATTTTGTTCTGGCCCAGCACTAACACACCAAATTCCTCTTCTCATGGTCTAAGACTAAGTTGATTGTTTGAAATGTGCTTTAGTGCTGGGCTGGAACAACATATTGCCGACCTCAGTAGGTCTCAAGGACTGGAATTGGAAAGCCTATAAACAGTTGCCTTATTTGGTGATGTCATAGCTGGATCACCTTTGGACCAGTACGTCAAGTAAATAAGAGAGGTCTCTATAGTACAACTGCAAATCAACTAAATTGGTATTCAGAACTAGTCTGGTCTGGCAAACAGTTGTGGTGTACAACTGTGGAACAGGGACTGAGAGAAGATAGAAAACAGACACATGCAGAAAGTAGATGGCAGGTTTTAAAGCAATGTTTCCCCATCCCTTGCGTACCAGGAACTTGTAAACTATGAGTTCATTTGGGGTCAGCATTGGTAGGTACCAGTTCGGTTTTCAACCCTCCAGAGGTTGAGATTGAACCTCTTCTTTAGAATAAGGTTATTCAGTATTGGGGGCTTGGTGGTTTGTATGGTATTTGCATAAACAAAACAGGTAGGACAGGACAGATACAGTTTCCCAGAGACAGTTCTGTCAAAGGCTAATGACTACACCCAAATAACAGCATGTTTACCCACTTCTAGAGGCTCTGGAGCTGGTTGCATCCATCTTGTGTAAAGATTGAAAATCATGATTGCGGCAACAAGTCCTGAACATCACACATTATTACTCAATACCTCAAATGAATCAGACCCCCGTTTTTCAGTTGTTTATCACTATTTCAAACGATCCCAGTGCCCTATTCTCCTCATCAGTGTATGTGTGTGTGGGTAGTACTTAAGAGGCATCTAATTCATTTTAGTATGTGAGTCAGAAATCAGAAACAAAACACAGCAAACAAAGTGATAAAGTAGTTTAGCAAACAATAATAATGGGATAAAAGAACATTGAACAATCTAAACGAAAAGCACACCCAACACAGGCCTGAGAGACTGGGGGGAGTTGAAAGTAGAAACCCATTGAAAGTGCACTTTCTCCCAGTCCCATAGCATATCAAGGTTGAGACCCTTGGAAGAGGCCATAATAGGCCCTACAGAGTGGTCAGCTACTACCCTTGCAAGAAAGGTCCGCTGCTAAAATGTGGCCAAGTTCATGTCTGCGTGTCAACAGGATCAAAACTCACAAAAGTCTCTCATTTTATTGAGTATTACACATCGGGCCAATGCAAGAGGCGCACAGCGGGTCAGTTCCCATGTTTTGGTAGGCGGAGTTATGAAATGAATCCAATTCCAGGCGCTTTTTGCCAGACAGATTGCACTCAGCCACCGATGAGACAGACGGCTGTGTCGTAGCCCCTGGACTTCCACTGAATGGAACTTTCCAATGGTGTCGGTGCAACAAATCCTCAACATGACTTCAAAGGACAGGTGTGCAGGTAGACATTAGCCTACGCGGTGACTTTGACATGCTGGCGTGATAGGTGCCTGTAGACTACATTTAAACATTATGGAGGAACAACACTTGTTTGGAAACGACAGCGGGAGCCAGTCCTCTTCAGGGTCTGAAACCTTGTCAGAGGGAGAATGCATACAAGAAGAGCACCAATATGACGATGATTTCAACGACCAACACGCTTCAGACTTCGAAACTATAAAAGCAGAAGGGAAAGAAGAAAAGAGTGCGGCAGACGACGAGGTGGAACCGGGGAATAAAGAATATGGGGAAGAAGGAGACGACGAAATGGTAAAGAGTGCAAACGTGTAATTTACCCATTAAACGTTTAAATTAGCCTATATAATGTCAATGGTTTTGGGTGAAGTGGTTTGAAGGGCAAGAGTGTGTGTGTGTGTGCCCTCGCAATTGATAACCATGCCTTGCTGCGTATGTGCACTGATGTGGGAAATACGAAATCAATTTGCTTAATATTTTACTATAATATTATTTAGACTACAGAGGGATCTACACTACATGACCAAAAGTATGTGGACATCTGCTTGTCGAACATCTCATTACAAAATCATGGGCATTAATATGGATTTGTCCCCCCTTTGCTTCTATAACAGCCTCCATTCTTCTGGGAAGGCTTTCCACTAGATGCTGGAACATCGCTGCGGGGACTTGCTTCCATTCATTCACAAGAACATTAGTGAGGTTGGGCACTGATGTTGGGCGATTAGGCCTGGCTTGCAGTCTGAGTTCCAATTCTTCCCAAGGTGTTTGATGGGGTTGAGGTCAGGGCTCTGTGCAGGCCAGTCAAGTTCTTCCACATCGATCTTAACAAACCATTTTTGTATGGACTTCGCTTTGTGCACTGGGATATTGTCATGCAGAAACAGGAAAGGGCCTAACCCAAACTGTTGCCACAAAGTTGGAAGCACAGCATCGTCTAGAATGTCATTGTATGCTGTAGTGTTAATATTTCCCTTCACTGGAGCTAAGGGGCCTAGCCCGAACCATGAAAATCAGCCTCAGACCATTATTCATCCTCCACCAAACTTTACAGTGACACTATGCATTCGTGCAGGTAGTGTTCTCCTGGCATCTGCCAAACCCATATTTGTCTGTCAGACTGCCAGATGGTGAAGTGTGATTCATCACTCCAGAGCAGTGATTCCCAACATTTTTTGGTTACTGTACCACCAACTGAGTTTTGCTCTGCCTGAAGTACCCCCTCATGTGCATTTTACTAGTAGACCTATAGTCTCATGAGTCTTCCCAAGTACCCCCTGTGGATAGGCCGAGTATCCCCAGGGGCCCTTGTACCCCTGGTTGGGAACCACTGCTCCTGAGTCCAATGGCAATGAGCTTTACACCACTCCAGCCAACACTTGGCGTTGCGCATGGTGATCTTAGGCTTGTGTGCCACTGGTCGGACATGGAAATCCATTTCATGAAGCTCCCGACAAAGTTATTGTGCTTTCTTTGCTTCCGGAGGCAGTTTGTAACTCGGTAGTGAGTGTTGCAACCGAGGACAGACAATTTTTAGACACGGTCCCTTTCTGTGAGCTTATGTGGCCTACCACTTACAATTGACCGGGGCAGCTCTAGAAGGGCAGAAATTTGACGAACTGACTTGTTGGAAAGGAGGCATCCTATGACGGTGCCATGTTGAAGGTCACTGAGCTCTTCAGTATGGGCCATTCTACTACCAATGTTTGTCTATGGAGATTGGATGGCTGTGTGCTCGATTTATTTTATTTTATACACCTGTCAGCAACAGGAGTGGCTGAAATAGCCAAATTCACTAATTTGAAGGGGTGTCCACCTACTTTTGGCCATTTAGTGTCTCATTTTACGTTTATGCCGAGCTGTCCACAGTTTTGTCATTTAAAATTCTTTTTTGATTAGTGATACTCCCAGTAGCCTAATAGTGACACAGTATGCTGATTAGATTCATATGGTTAGCTGTCAGGGGGATATTGGAAGTCCCCAAGACAATTAGTGAGGGCAAATTGATCTCTCGCCAGTTCCTGGTGTGTTGTGTGATAACAAAGGCTACTTCATGTTTCAGTCTTTTTTTCATAGCAACCTGCAAAGCATCCCTAATGATTACTGTTTATGACATGGCTCAGCTTTGGGAAAAATGTCAGCATGAAGTCGGGCTGGGGATATGGACTATGTACTGAAAGGACAATTCATATTCACAACACTGAGATTCTTCCATTCAATTCTGCTCACTTGCCATCCATGCTCAATATGCAATATGCACAAGGTCCTTAACAGCTGAGCATATGCAATAGCCTACATTCTGAATATCCACTGCTTTGCTTTGTTGTCATAGAGAGAAGTTATTGTTTGACATTCCCAGGTTATCCTTTGGTGTTGAAGTGTTTTGGGTAAATATATCCAGGCTTTTTCGAAGGGAAGAGCACCCCCTGACACTTTAAACATAAATCTGTAGCCTTGTGTGTGAGTGCTAAGGTTGGGACGATACTCATTAGTATAATGTTAAGGAAACAAAACACAAAGTGGATTAAACTTCTTTAAGAAAACAGCCCAAATGTTGGAAACATTTATTTATTTTCCAAACAATATTTTATATCAAATCAAATTTATTTATATAGCCCTTCTTACATCAGCTGATATCTCAAAGTGCTGTACAGAAACCCAGCCTAAAACCCCAAACAGCAAGCAATGCAGGTGTCGAAGCAAGGTGGCTAGGAAAAACTCCCTAGAAAGGCCAAAACCTAGGAAGAAACCTAGAGAGGAACCAGGCTATGAGGGGTGGCCAGTCCTCTTCTGGCTGTGCCGGGTGGAGATTATAACAGAACATGGCCAAGATGTTCAAATGTTCATARATGACCAGCAKGGTCAAATAATAATAATCACAGTRGTTGTCGAGGGTGCARCARGTCAGCACCTCAGGAGTAAATGTCAGTTGGCTTTTCATAGCCGATCATTAAGAGTATCTCTACCGCTCCTGCGGTCTCTAGAGAGTTGAAAACAGCAGGTCTGGGACAGGTAGCACGTCCGGTGAACAGGTCAGGGTTCCATAGTCGCAGGCAGAACAGTTGAAACTGGAGCAGCAGCACGGCCAGGCGGACTGGGGACAGCAAGGAGTCATCATGCCAGGTAGTCCTGAGGCATGGTCCTAGGGCTCAGGTCCTATGAGAGAGAGAATTAGAGAGAGCATACTTAAATTCACACAGGACACCGGATAAGACAGGAGAAGTACTCCAGATATAATAATAATATACCTCAGGTTATTAAATATTACGATACTGGTATTGTCCCGGCACTAGTGTGTATGAAAAAGAAGCACTCTACATATTGATTGACAACCATTAGGTAAGAGTTAGACATTAAACTCCTAAGATGTGCATTGTTTGAGGAAATAGAAAATACTCTTTGCCTGAGGCTTGCCTGGCAATGATGCTACTGAGAACAAAGTAAATTAGATAGACAATACTCTTTTAAATAGCTTATAGTTGGATTGCATTCCCAGTTCAGACTGGTTTCACTGGTTCTGATCAGCTCAATTGGTTTAGAGTTTAACCTTGCTGATCTAACCAGGGGGTGTGTTCAGGATCTGCAACATTTCAAACACTTGTCTGAGTCACCATTCACTCATTGGCTCGACAAAACTACTGTTGAATTCCAAATCGATCCTTAGCCCCACCACTTAAGGGTTAAGTACTCCTGTAGATCTGAAATTACTAGATAGGTTTAAGCAATATGGCAAAATTTACACCCTGACAATTGTAACGCAAGGTAAAGCCAATGTTGCTTGAACATATGATCCTTAAAGATCTACAGGATAGGTAGGGTTGGAGATAGGATTAGATTTTGAATATTGCATATAAGTCACCTCTAAAACCCATCTTTTGCTGCTCAGACCCCCGATCAAACAGGTGTAGGTGGAAATTGCACCTAACCGCTTATTCAGGATCAGTTATATTTTTTCCCTGCCTAATGTCTAAGGCTTATATTGGGAGTAGGGTAGTCTGATACTAGATCTGTATTTAAGGGTGACTCCTACCCAGAGCTAATTCAACTCGTCAATGCACCTTTACCCCTCTAAATCTATGTCAGGTGACCACCGTTGGGGACATAGCCTAACCCCTGACCTGTGACTTACGTCATACCCTTAAGGGGGTGAAAGAGGGAAAGGCTTCTGGGAAGAGTGGCTTATCTGTGTCATCATCTACTCAGGCTGGTTTTGTGTTGGACTGAGGGCCTCTATTCAAACGGAACACAAGCCCTAGCGGTGTTTATGCACTCGTTGTTTACTAACAACTGCTCACGCATGCACATACAGGGACACATACACACACACTTCTTATTCTAAAAATCTCTGAGTCTTAACTGGTAGTAGCAGGTTTTTACAGTACCCCAAAATCATTATTTTATTTGGGGGAAAAGACTACTGAATGACAAAGGAAACACAAACTTTAATTGAACTCTGTGTTTATATCAGTCCAGCTGCATCTTCTTAGCAGGACTGTCTCTGTCTACACTTACCTCATGTAAACTGCGCCTGGTGGTCCGGCCAGATATGGCTACAGTAATGGATGTTTGGCATATAAGGAAAGGTCCTGGAACGAGGAGGCTACTGTGTTGGAAAGAGTCCTGGTAAAGAAAACTGACTTGTCATTTGGAGAGAGATGTTTTGATTTGATGAAATATGGGCTGACTTGGCAGACGTTTTCACTCACAAGAGGAATACAGGAATGGGAATAAAACCGATCCCGGACCTCTGCAATTATAGCGCAGACTATTTCACACAATGTCCTAAAATGAAGTGATGGATTTGAAACATCTTGGTGGGATGATTGAGAAAAGGATGTTTTTACCTTTTGGATTTCAATACCAGACTAGCACAGTGTTAGTCAACTCTATCACAATGCCATCTGAAAGTATCCTCCTTTCAACACTAGTACTGAAATGTTTTCCGGGTGTTTATACAGCCATGTTTTTTTAATGTCGGTTGGCTCGTTCTAGATCTGAACAGCTTGTTTTCTGCTCCTCAATCCCCCTGTTGTATGCCTGATTTCCCTTGTGTGAGAGACATGGACTGTGTTGATTCTTATTTGGACACTAATCATGTTGTGGTTTTTCCTTTTGTGATTCTAATGAGTTGTGAAGGGCTACACTCCTCTCCTTAACCTATCACACAGCTCTTTCCAAGTCCATCATTTTTCTCCAATCTTTCGCACTTCCAAGTGATTGTAATATTCAAGCAATGAATTGACAATGAGAGATTGGACCCAGTTTCAGAATATTAACCATGTTGTATTGAGGCTAGGAACATAGCTAGTGTTATACATCATCCAAGGTGTGCCTGATTTGTTATTCCGTTGCCTTATACGTCTTATGTAATGGTCTGGGGGGGTTGAGCTGCATTATTTTCTTGAATTTCACCATAATAAACACATGTCCTTTAAGGAAGAAACTGAGGGAAAGAGGATCAAATTGCCGGATTTAGCTTTTCTCTCACCCTAGAGATAAAGCTTAAAATGTCTTGTGTACAGAACACCAAGTTAATAAACCTTCTCACTCTCTCCCACTGTACATCATCAGTCCCAATTGTATCCATTTCCCCCCAAACACTGATGGACTCCTTGTTGTGATGTCATCACTGCCTGCCTGTAATTACCCAGCCCGTTGTTTTAGCAGCTAGCCAGTCGGGGCTGTCCATAAGGGACATCCAGTGTCAGTGAATGGTTTAGAGGTTAAGAGGATTAACTGTCAATCTGTTTAAGAACTCCTCTGGCTCTCTATGGTGGGGGGGCGATGTCATTACAGGATGGATCTTTAATTTCGGCCTTCTCATCCAATCCAACACTGGTCCAGCTCTAGTCCACACTACAGTCCTCACACACTGGCTGCAATGGCAAAGTGATATTACAGAGGGACGTATCAGACTATTATCAAAGATCATGGCCCTACGGTGGAATTGGACCATAGGTGATTTAACTTCTTCTGAAGGTTCTAAGGTAAGACCACACTATTAATAGAACACGTATTATCTCCAGTAATACATGTATAATGTTGCACCTCTCTGGGTAAGACACTATATTGGATCAGTTGGTTCCGACAGGAGTGTTTTGGTTGGTGGCTAGTGGTGCTTCTCAAGCCCTTGTATTGTGTGGGCTGTGGGCTCTAGCTGTGTTTTTACTGTCTACAGTACACTACAGCAGTGGAATTTTAATCTGCTGCTGGGGTTTACCTAGATGTCGGCGCTTTTGAATTATTTATGCCTTGTTATGTAATCGCAGCTTGATATCCACATTCAATTTGGTGTTCTGTTAAAAGATCTGCTCTAATTTTGTTTTTCAACCTACCTGGGTAAAGAGAATTTCAGAAATGTATCTGTCTGTTCTCTTTCATTCTCTTTATCATGTGGTGTTGGATGGAGGCATGATATATGTTGTATTATAAACTTGGTAGTTCGTGCCCTGAATGCTGATTAGCTGAAAACATTTATGGCTCTAATTACGTTGGTAACCAGTTTATAATAACAGTAAGGCACCTCAGGGGTTTGTGGTATATGGCCAATATACCATGACTAAGGGCTGTTACCAGGCACGCCGCATTGAGTCATGCTTAAGGACAGCCCTTAGCTGTGGTATATTGGCCATATACCACACCGCTTCATCCCTTATTGCTTAATACAAACTTTTATTAAAGCCAAGATGGAGTATAACTTAGGTGGACTTGTTTTCCCCTCATCCTATGGTTTCGTTCAACCTAAAGTCAGACGTGACGATTACCACAACAGAAGTCTTGTCATACCAAACAAAGCTAATGATTCCTCCTCCTCAGGCAAAGAATGGAGGTAATTAAAGTGCCAGCTAGAAGAAAGTTTCCAGTGATACTGTAGCTAGCTAGCATCTGAGGACACTTGTTCTGCCTGCAGTCCTATCATTCATATGACTTTACCCATTTGTTTTGAACATATGCTGCGTCCTTTATTAACCTGCACCAACAGAAGTAGCTAGCCAAGTTTGCAAGCCTATCCATATTTGTTTTAGCGACTGTATACAAACACTCGTTAAGCCTTTGTCCAGATGCCAAAGTCAAGAGTGAGTTGAATAGAACTGGTAGGCTAATTAATGAACGGTATACCGGTGGAGACGTACATAAGGCCTTGTCTCGGGAAATGTGTCCTGGTCACTACATGATAAGTGATGTCAGTGTGTCACTGTATAGGTAGGTATAGGCCTGTGCAGTGAGAATGTACTGTCGATGTAAACCACTCGCTGTTAAGCTCTGTGGGCCTTCTGCAGTCACATTTTTCTTAGTTTTCCCTGTCCCTCACTGTATTTAGTATTCACCGTCTTTGTTAGGATCATTTATTTCTAAGTAAGTAGAAGGTCATGATGTAATGGCTATTACCGGCATAGGCCTATATCCAATACATAGGCTATTGCAGCTATCTATTTTAAAAGTTTAAACATACAAAACTGATACATTTCCGGGTCTGACTCCTAGGTCGGTGTTGACGTTACATATATCTTAAATAGCGTCTTGGGGCTACTGAAGCCAGTTTGGATAGGAATACGAACCCTACAGAAAAAGGTCTGTTTCTGTCCAGCATTAGAAAATGTCAACACAGGACTCTGAATCCCCATTGAGAAGGAGAAGGGTGTAAGGGTTCAACGCCTGCTAAAGATCTTACTAGAGAGGACATGTAGTTCCACTGTCAATGCACCAGAGGTTACAAGGTGAACAGGGGGCCATTTGGAAGTGGAACCTCTCTTGAGGATTCCTATTGCCCAAAGGGACATTGGTTTTGTGTGACTTGAACTTTTGCGTGTTGATGTTGTTTTTCGGACTAAACCTCTCTGACCTCCTTAGGAGGTTGTGTCTCTTTTGCTCTCTCTCTGTGTGTGTGTGTGTGTGTGTGTGTGTGTGTGTGTGTGTGTGTGTGTGTGTGTGTGTGTGTGTGTGTGTGTGGTTCAGCAAATAGTGGAATGGGGTGAGAGTTGAGGCAGACAGATGTTGGGTGACAAGGTCATTAGGAACGGGGTGTGTTGTGCTGGAGACCCTGAGAAAAGAGGTCTGAATATCCTCGCTACTACCAGGGGGACTGTTTGGACTCCCAGGTGGTTGAGGAGATGTACTGGAGTTGTGTTCTTTATTACTAGGTTATTAATACCATATGACTGAACTGTTGCACATACACGAAGTACACACTGTGTGTGGAAGTGTTGAATTTATAGTTCACTCAACTCTTAGTGTTTTGTTTATTAATCCACCAAAAATGTGCATGTCAGCAGTCAAGTTTTTCAAGATATAGCACTTTAAGCACAGAGCAATAACTGTGAACTATCCGTTTAAAGTGTCTGAATTTTTTTTTGACCTCGATGCTAGTTTTGTTACAGTAGCATTTCATTTACAGTACCAGTCAAAAGTTTGAACAACTACTCATTCAAGGGTTTTTCTTTATTTTTACTATTTTCTACATTGTAGAATAATAGTGAAGACACCAAAACTATGAAATAACACGCATGAAATCATGTAGTAACCAAAAAAGTGTTAAACAAATCAAAATATATTTTAGATTCTTCAAAGTGGCCACCGTTTGCCTTTGATAGCTTTGCACACTTTTGGCATTCTCTCAACCAGCTTCATGAGGAATGCTTTTCCAACACTCTTGAAGGAGTTCCCACATGTGCCGAGTACTTGTTGGCTTCTTTTTAGTGACGCACCGATAGGACATTTTTGGCCGATACCAATATCCAATATTTTCCTTGACAAAAAAAACAATACCGATACTTCAAATTTTTAAGCATTCTAGTACAGTTATAATTAACACACACACATGGACGCAGCGGTCTAAGGCACTGCATCTCAGTGCAAGAGGCGTCACTACAGTCCCTGGTTTGAATCCAGGCTATCACATCCGGACGTGATTGGGAGTCCCATAGGGCGGCGCACAATTGACACAGCGTCTTCCGGGTTTGGCCGTCATTGTAAATAATAATTTGTTCTTAACTGACTTGCCTAGTTAAGTGAAGGTTACACACCACACTGACCAAAAAGTTATTTTGTTGGCATATTTCCCCATTTACCAGGAAAACATAATCAAAACCTATTTCTTTCACTTACTTGCTGTGCTGTTTCGTTGTTCATTTGTTCAGTCGTTTCATTCTCAACCAGGATTTCTATGGAACGCCATTTGGGTCTTTACGTGTCAAAAAAAGATACACGTCAAATAACACTTTGACGTGTCGAATAACACCATTTGACCAATCAGGACCTGAATATGACTGCACGTCACATAATAAATAAAAAAATGTATTTCACCTTTATTTAACCAGGTAGGCTAGTTGAGAAACATTTCTAATTGGCAACTGCGACCTGGCCAAGATAAAGCAAAGCAGTTCGACACATACAACAACAGAGTTACACATGGAATAAACAAACATACAATCAATAATACAGTAGAAAAAGTCTATATACAGCATGTGCAAATGAGGTAGGATAAGGGAGGTAAGGCAATAAATAGGGCATGGTGGCGAAGTAATTACAATATAGCAATTAAACACCGGAATGGTTGAATGTGCAGAAGATGAATGTGCAAGTAGAGATACTGGGGTGCAAAGGAGCAAGATAAATAAATAAATACAGTATGGGGATGAGGTAGTTGGATGGGCTATTTACAGGTGCAGTGATCTGTGAGCTGCTCTGACAGCTGGTGCTTAAAGCTAGTGAGGGAGATATGAGTCTCCAGCTTCAGGGATTTTTGCAGTTCGTTCCAGTCCTTGGCAGCAGAGAACTGGAAGGAAAGGCTGCCAAAGGAAGAATTGGCTATGGGGGTGACCAGTGAGATATACCTACTGGAGCGCGTGCTATGAGTGGGGTGCTGCTATGGTGACCAATGAGTTGAGTTAAGGCGGGGCTTTACCTGGCAGAGACTTGTAGATGACCTGGAGCCAGTGGGTTTGGCGACGAGTATGAAGCGAGGGCCAGCCAACGAGAGCGTGCAGGTTGCAGTGGTGGGTAGTATATGGGGCTTTGGTGACAAAACGGATGGCACTGTGATAGACTGCATCCAATTTGTTGAGTAGAGTGTTGGAGGCTATTTTGTAGATGACAGGGCCGAAGTCGAGGATCGGTAGGATGGTCAGTTTTACGAGGGTATGTTTGGCAGCATGAGTGAAGGATGCTTTGTTGCGAAATAGGAAGCCAATTCTAGATTTAATTTTGGATTGGAAATGTTTAATCTGAGTCTGGAAGGAGAGTTTACAGTCTAACAAGTGTGGTGGATGAATCAGAATTAGTTGGGTAACACAAGTAATTAAGATGTCTTATCTGCATAATATTAAGTGATATACTTTTTATTAGAATGTATTTCTAATAGACTAGTGTTGGCAGTTGCATTTCTTCCCTCAGCTGGGGCTCAGTCACTTGGGGCCCAGAGAGGGGAGAGGTCAGGCTTGTCTTTTACATATCTCTGGTGCTATGCAGAATATCAGAAAGGGAAGAGGACATGATGGAACATTGTCTTCATATGTGAATGTATCTGTTAAACCATGTGAAGGGGTGGCGTGATTAAGGGGGAACCAATTACTTGTCTCCACAATGTCTGTGCGCAAGTCACTCCCTCCTTTGGCATTGGGGGGAGGTGTATGGCAGTGTCTGGAACCATTGTATGTCCTCTCCGATGTTGCACTTATCCTGCACTTATCCTGGGATAGTGTATGACATAGAGGCTCACTCACCTCAGTGAGTTTGTCCAGGAGAGGGGTCAAGAAGGGGTTTTACTTTAGATGGGAGTATCTAGAGTTGACAATTGAGTTATGCCATTGGATGAGGTAATGGTTCTGTGCTATGAAGTACCAGGAACGAGATTAGAACCTCGTCTTAGGGACCAAACTGAATAATAATTTATAGCGAATGTTATCTAAGGGATACTCCTTTATCAATTAAAAAGTCCCTTTGTGAAGTGTTCCTAATATCTGTGGTTCGACATATGTAGGTTGAGAGGGGTGTATCTTGGCTATAAACGATCTTTGTACTTTTCTGTTGTCACTTTCAATGGTTCATTAGAGATGGCGCATCATTGAAAGTCAAATGCTATTGCAAAGCTCTTATTATTATTAAAGATGTAGTTTAAGTATAACTCTGACTGGTGTGTGAAGTTTTACTCTCCTCATTTGGTAATGCAGAAATAAGCCACCACACCAGACACCTAGGTATTTGTAGTTGTCCACATATTCTAAGTCAGAACCGTCCAGTGTAGTGATGCTGGACGGGCAGGCAGGTGCGTGCAGCGATCGGTTGAAGAGGATGCATTTAGTTTTACTTGCATTTAAGAGCAGTTGGAGGCCACGGAAGGAGAGTTGTATGGCATTGAAGCTCGTCTGGAGGTTTGTTAAGTGTCCAAAGAAGGGCCAGATGTATACAGAATGGTATCGTCTGTGTAGAGGTGGATCAAATAATCACCAGCAGCAAGTTCAACATCATTGATGTTTACAGAGAAGCGAGTCGGCCCGAGAATTCAACCCTGTGGCACCCCCATAGAGACTGCCAGAGGTCCGGACAACAGGCCCACCAATTTGACACACTGAACTCTATCTGATAAGTAGTTGGTGAACCAGGCGAGGTAATCATTTGAGAATAATCCTTTAACGTGTTTATAATTTTTTTAACGTAGTTATTACACTAACACTCGTATTTCATATGTCACAACGATTGATCGATACGTATACTATGATGCTGGTAAAGTTGTCTCGCGCACCTACAGTGCTGATCATAAAGAAAGCTAGCTAGCTCATGGATGCTAACAATGTTCTTCCCCAAAAACATAGCAAAACGACAATCTGTTTCAGTAGATGTAGTTAGTTAGCCAGCTAACTATATAGATGGGTGTCATCTAAAATAACCCTAATTCATAAAACAGTTCTTATTTGATTAATGGTGGTCGGACCCATCTATGTGAAGCTAGACACCATAAGGATTATTCATGATAGTGGACTTTGCGGTTAGCCTTCAAAATAAAAGTTTGTCATTGACAGTGATGCAAATGAATACAGATAGTGGAATTATGCCATAATTGAATAGATCATGCTAAATGAGGTTAGAATGTTATATAAAATCAACAAAAGACAATAATTGTCAAATTAACGAATCTGTTGAAATCACACTGGATGTATTATACTTTAGAATTGTATTGGGGTCGTACTTATTTCACTGTACAGCCTTATCTATGGATTGTGGATCAATGACATGGGGTATCAGTCTACTCGGTGACACCCACAGAACATTAGCGTCGTAGCTCTTAATGCGGGACTATGAAACAGCTGTGAATTGAGCCACATTTATTATCAACCTATGTGTATTGAACACTATTCCAGAAGAAAAATAATACTGCGTGGATATTTTGGATTCTGATAACAGAGGAGGATGTTGGGAATAAAGATATTGAGTAGAGGTCGACCGATTTAATCGGAATGGCCGATTTTTAATTAGGGCTGATTTCAAGTTTTCATAACAATCGGAAATCTGTATGTTTGGACACCGATTTTGCCGATTTAAATTAAAAAATATATATATATTTTTTTTTACAACTTTAACTAGGCAAGTCAGTTAAGAACACATTCTTATTTTCAATGACGGCCTAGGAACAGTGGGTTAACTGCCTTGTTCAGAGGCAGAACGACAGATTTTTACCTTGTCAGCTCAGGGATTCAATCTTGCAACCTTAGTTAACTAGTCCAACGCTCTAACCACCTGATTACATTGCACTCCACGAGGAGCCTGCCTGTTATGTGAATGCAGTAAGAAGCCAAGGTAAGTTGCTAGCTAGCATTAAACTTATCTTATAAAAAAACAATCAATCAATCATAATCGCTAGTTAACTACACATGGTTGATGATATTACTAGTTTATCTAGCGTGTCCTGCGTTGCATATAATCGGTGCGGTGGCATTCGCGAAAAAGGACTGTCGTTGCTCCAATGTGTACCTAACCATAAACATCAATGCCTTTCTTAAAATCAATATACAAGTATATATTTTTAAACCTGCATATTTAGTTAATATTGCCTGCTAACATGAATTTATTTTAACTAGGATAAATGGTGTCACTTCTCTTGCAACAGAGTCAGGTATATGCAGCAGTTTGGGCCGCCTAGCTCATTGCAAACTGTGTGAAGACTATTTCTTCCTAACAAAGACAGCCAACAAGCGGGGGATGATTTAACAAAAGCGCATTTGCCAAAAAAGCACAATCGTTGCACGACTGTACCTACCCATAAACATCAATGCCTTCCTTAAAATCAATACACAGAAGTATATATTTTTAAACCTGCATATTTAGCTAAAAGAAATCCAGGTTAGCAGGCAATATTAACCAGGTGAAATTGTGTCACTTCTCTTGCGTTCATTGCACGCAGAGTCAGGGTATATGCAACAGTTTGGGCGACCTGGCTCGTTGCGAACTAATTTCCCAGAATTGTATGTAATTATGACATAACATTGAAGGTTGTGCAATGTAACAGGAATATTTAGACTTATGGATGCCACCCGTTAGATAAAATACGGAACGGTTCCATATTTCACTGAAAGAATAATAGTTTTGTTTTCGAGATGATAGTTTCCGGATTCGACCATATTAATGACCTAAGGCTCGTATTTCTGTGTGTTATTATGCTATAATTAAGTCTATGATTTGATAGAGCAGTCTGACTGAGCGACGGTAGGCACCAGCAGGCTCGTAAGCATTCATTCAAACAGCACTTTCGTGCGTTTGCCAGCAGCTCGTCGCTATGCTTCAAGCATTGCGCTGTTTATGACTTCAAGCCTATCAACTCCCGAGATTAGGCTGGTGTAACCGATGTGAAATGGCTAGCTAGTCAGCGGGGTGCGAGCAAATAGCGTTTCTAACGTCACTCGCTCTGAGACTTGGAGTAGTTGTTCCCCTTGCTTTGCATGGGTAACGCTGCTTCGAGGGTGGCTGTTGTCGATGTGTTCCTGGTTCGAGCACAGGTAGGAGCGAGGAGAGGGACGGGAAGCTATACTGTTACACTGGCAATACTAAAGTGCCTATAAGAACATCCAATAGTCAAAGGTATATGAAATAAAAATGGTATAGAGAGAAATAGTCCTATAATTCCTATAATAACTACAACCTAAAACTTCTTACCTGGGAATATTGAAGACTCATGTTAAAAGGAACCACCAGCTTTCATATGTACTCATGTTCTGAGCAAGGAACTTAAACGTTAGCTTTCTTACATGGCACATATTGCACTTTTACTTTCTCCAACACTTTGTTTTTGCATTATTTAAACCAAATTGAACATGTTTCATTATATATTTGAGGCTAAATTGATTTTATTGATATTAAGTTAAAATAAGTGTTCATTCAGTATTGTTGTAATTGTCATTATTACAAATGTAAAAAAATCGGCTTTTTTTTTGGTCCTCCAGTAATCTGTATCGGCGTTAAATCATAATCGGTCGACCTCTAGTATTGAGTAGACTGATACCCCATTTCATTGATCCCCAATCCTTAAGTAAATCTGTACAGTGCAATATGATTGTCAACACACACAATAGGCTAACTGGGGAGGTGATTTCACACAGTCACAGTCCTGTGATAAGAGCTACAACGGTAATATTTGCGCAAACTCTTCACAGTTGTGTTCTCTGGGTGTCACTGAGTAGACTGAAGCACCATTTCATTGCATCACATTCCAAACTTGTTTAACATTATCTAGTCTGATTCACTTTCAAATAGGTACTTTTATTTTGAAGGCAAACCGCAAATTCCACTCTTGTGCCTAATCCTTATTTTGGCTTGCTTCATAACACACAACTCGGTCTGGTCGAGCCTCACTAGCCAGATAAAGCTAGCTGGTTGCTTATAACGTTAGCTTTGGGCAACAGGGTTACGTAGCTGGCTAGCCATGTATTTTCATGAACTTAAGTTCAATTTCAATAGGTGAACAACAAGTGGCTACCTAGCTAATACTCACGCACAAGGATTCCCAAATCATTGCTAAGAATAATGAAAATGACTGCAGTTTCTACTGGTCATTGTTTTCAGGCTGGTTGTATTGGTGCTAGCTAGGTACCAAGCTAAAACTAGCTAGCTACCCTAGAAGTTGCGGTCGAACAAATAATGCTTTATTACCAACATGGTTTTGTAAACACATCATTCGTGGCCGGTGTTTGTTTGTTTCCTTGTAGACTTTTTTGTACAGGTGCTACTGATACTGATAGGTGGCAGGTAGCCTAGTGGTTAGAGCATTGGACTAGTAACCGAAAGGTTGCAAGATCGAAAATAAGAACTTGTTCTAAACTGACTTGCCTAGTTAAATAAAGATAAAATAAATAAAAAGTAGTGGTGGCGCTTGGCTTGCACGTGCAAATTCAGAACACACAACATTCTATAATATAACTGTGTTATTTGACGCGTCAAATAGTGTTATTTGACGTGCATCTCTTTTGACACACAAAGACCCAAACGGCGTTCCATAGTATGTATGTCGTGAACGGTAGGGCAACATCTGAAAAATAGCGCACTTGGTAGTGTGTACCGGTGCTCGACCAGTCGGCGAAAGCCAACACCCACGACAGAGAACGGTTGATTGTCAAGGGCAATGAATTCCGTTATCTTGGCTTTAATGGATTTCGCCTTTTGAGTTGTCTTTGTGAAATTTTCTTACTCTTTCAAATGGCTGCTCGACTTGTTAACTGCTCGATCCACACAGCAGACATTGTGTGGGCTAGGTTCAGAATGCTGTGTTGCACGTGTAGTGTGAAATTTTACGTGGTGTCGTTATGTCATGTTATAGGGCTGGGCGATCTAACATATTTTATGATATACCGGTATTGATGCAGGGACCGGTTTGGGTTTTTACTTTACCTTCTATACCGGTATTTGAATGTTTGATTTGTTAAATGTGATACACCATGTGTAATGTCAATTTTTATAGTTTACTTCGCTACTTGAGTCATCTCTCTCCGCTCTTTCTCTCCATGCCACTTTCCACACCGACCTAGCTCGCCCCCTATCACTCAAGGAGTGCATTTGATGTTCCTCAACCACAAGACACTTGAGTTCCGTCTGCATGGTTAATGCCTAGTTAGTTTGTGTTTCTTACATCAGCAATGAACTAATTTGTCTTTTCTTAGCAAGTTGCCCTAAATCTTGTGAGATGCTAATTGTTAGCTGCTAAAATTAAGATATGAATAATCAAATTGATTATAAATGAATAGAATTGACTAATTCAAAGAACGAAAGAAAAAAAATTATATATGCCTAAATGCCTCACCTGTTATTCCTGTCAATCAGACGTGCAGTGTCAACCAATGAACCAAAGATGCTTGAGGGAGGGCCGAGCCAACTCACTCAGTCACACACTTAGCAGCCGAGGAGAGAGAGGAAGGACAGCTGTGAAAACAGCTGGAAAATTAGTCGGAAGCACAGTAGCATTTGGATGCATTTTAATAATGTTGACAATGTTAGAGCACAGTGTAGAATTTGCCAAAACAAAATCTCATATAAATCCGGTTCTACGCACAACCTACACCGGCATATGCGAACTGTGCACCCAACTGTGAAGCTAGCTGTAGCGGAGCTTCGAGAAACTAGCGGGCCTGCTAGTGATAGAGCCAGCACCTCCACACGTGGAGATGTATCCACTCAGTCAAGTAGGCCTACTCCGTGACCCACAGCAACGCAGTCTTCTATGGACCAGTTTATGCCAAAGTCTATGTCTGTAGCAAAACAAGACCAAATTGAAATTGCATTGTCTAAAATGATTGCCACCGATTTCCAGCCATTTTCGATCGTGGAGGACCGAGGTTTTAGAAATTATAGCAATCGTCTAAATCCAATGTACACAATTCCAAGCAGGAAAACCCTTTCAAAATCACTTATTCCACAACTGTACGAGAGCACACAGGCTTCAGTGCGGCGAAAGAGTCCAAAAAGCTACTGCAATTTGCCTTACCACTGACTGCTGGACATCAAGGGTAACCACTTCTTACATGTCGGTTGCATGTCACTTCATTGAAGATTTTTCGATGTCTAGCTGTCCTTCTGGACTGCTTTGAGTTCATCGACAGACACACCTCCCAGAACTTGGCAGAGGAACTGTTGAGTGGCCAGAGAATGGCAAGTAGATGGAAAAGGGGTCTGTTGTGTTAGTGACAATGC
Organism: Salvelinus sp. IW2-2015; assembly: GCF_002910315.2. Taxonomy (NCBI): domain Eukaryota; kingdom Metazoa; phylum Chordata; class Actinopteri; order Salmoniformes; family Salmonidae; genus Salvelinus; species Salvelinus sp. IW2-2015. Next base: position 25,852,096 of record NC_036842.1, read on the forward strand.
AGCTAACATAACCAAAGCCATGAATATTTTAAAATGGCCCATCATCCATGTCTTGCCCACACAATCAACCTGATTGTAAGAGATGCTCTGAAGGTGATGAAGCCCACTGTGGACAAAGTGAAAGCAGCTGTGGAATACTTCCACAGGAGCACAGTAGGTGCTGAAGTCTACACAACGCCAGATGGGGATGCCTGAGCTGAGGCCTAAACAAGACTGCACTACAAGGTGGCATTCAACATTTTATATGTTGAAGCGGTTTCTTGCGTAAAAGGATGCCATCATCTCTACCCTGGCCATTGTCAATGCACCTGTTGATGCTCTGACCCAAGAGTAATGGGAGGTGGTAGAGGAGGTGTGCCGAGTCCTGGAACCCTTTGAGCAGGTCACTGTGGAGATCAGTGGAGAGAGGTACAGTAAGCAGTTATTACTACATCATTATTTAATCCATTATTATATATGTATATGAGCAGTAGATGAGAATGTAGTATCAGTAGACAGAACATGAACCTGAACTAATAAGTTACTGTTCTCTCTCTTCAGCTGTGAGAGCCTCAAAAATGATACTCCTGTGTAAAGGTCTGCAGCGAATCACAGCCAGCCGCCAGAGAGAAGCAAATGTAACCACAGAGTTGATGGGCACCCTATGTTGATCAATAGACAGAAAGTTCCACATGATGGAATATAATCACCCGCTATCAGAAACTGCTGCACTTGAGCCAAGGTTTAAGAAGTTAGCCTTCAGTGATGCCAGAGCGATTGATGAGGCACTTCAAAGAATAACCTCAGCAGCAGGGAGGGACAGCCCCAGCAGTCAGCTGGCTCAGGCAACAGGAAGAATAGGGGTCAGATGGAGCAAAAGCACCAGCAGTAGTGCCACAAACGTCTGCTGTTTGGATGTTGTTCGATGAGAGAGCATCTGGGGATGCAGCGCAAAGGAATCCCTCGGCAGATGCCATAATGGAGGTCYGATCCTATTTGGAGGAGCCCCTCCAAAGATCTGCAGATCCGCTGAGCAGGTGGAAGAACAAGACCCCTGTCTACCCACGGTTTACTAAAGTAATGACAGGGAGACTCTGTGTAGTGGCCACATCCGTTCCCTCTGAGAGGGTCTTCTCAAAAACGGGACACAAAATTACTGGGAGAAGAAACCGCATCAGCCCCTCAAGGCGGCTTACGTTTCTGAATGTAAATCTCTCATAAAAGCAAATATGGTCAGTGTTGCTGGTTATAACATGGCAATAAAGAAGAGAGAAAAGAGGGACCAGTTTAATATTTTAAGTGGGATGCTGCAGTTTTGCACATTTATTTTTCTTTGATAAGCTGCAATATTCTATTATATTGTTCAGATTGTATTCGTTTTGAATTGTTACATTTATATGCACTTTTTATATACAATAAAGTTTTACTTTAAATGCACACGTGTAATAGCATCCTCCTTTTTTACAATTATTTCAATTTGTGGGATGCTGCAGTTTTGCAAACTTATTTTTCTTTAAGGTGCAATATTCTATTATGGTGTTCAGATTGTATTCATTTTGAATGGTTAGATTTATATGCACTTTAAGTTATACTTTAAATGCAAATGTTTAATAGCATTCTTTTTCATAACAAATCAATGCATTTTTAAATACATTATTTTTTTTTATATATTTTTTTTATTTCACCTTTTATTTAACCAGGTAGGCTAGTTGAGAACAAGTTCTCATTTGCAACTGCGACCTGGCCAAGATAAAGC